>NC_053449.1:13224762-13299001 GCF_007990345.1 Gossypium hirsutum
ATATTGATGATTTTTTGATGAAAGTCGAAGTCAAGGAAAGTAAGAGATGGCATGAAAAGTATACAACCGAGATTTAGAGAAGTCAAAGATATGTTATTCAATTCAAGGCTAAAGTTATTCCTTGTGAGCTCAAATCCCAATGGACTGGACGTTACACCATTCACAAAGTCTATCATATGGAGTGGTGGACTTACAAGATAAAAATGGAGGTACATTTAAATTAATGGTCAACATCTCAAGCACTATTGGGATGTTGAATTTGTGCGAATTTATAATTCGTTCAATTTAATAGACCTTTGATTTTTCATGTAATTTATTTGAATAAATGACGTATTTAGAAATTCTTTTCTTGAATTAGGCATGAAATTAATTCTGTCCAAGGAAATTAGAACTTAAGTAGGACCATTTGGAACCCTCTAACCTTTCCTGGGAATTTAATTTGATGTAATTTTCGAAGAGAAAATTTCTAAGTAGCCTAAAAAATTTTTATTTTTATTTTATTGTTTTATTCATAAGAGAGTCAAGTTGGCCCAAATACTAATCAGTTTATTTTCAGGGTTCAGTTTAATTTTTAGTATAGAAAATAATTACAGTTTGGGCTTAAGGCCCAAAATAATGAAGAGGTGAAAATTACCCACTATTGTCGTCCATATGTCCCCAAAAACCCTAAATTTGCCGCCACATTTATTTCCTCCATACCTTGCTTCCCAAGCTTCTTTTTAGCTAAATTTTACTAAAAGTTTGCACTAATCTACTACTATATAACCTTACTACCATCATACTTCCACAGCCAAAACAAATAAGCCTTAAACCGCAGCCTCCATATTTCTTCTCCTTGCCATTGGCTCCGAGCACCAATTTCCTCTTAAAATTTGTTCTTTCTTTCTTTTCAATGCACCTAATCCTATTGTCGCAACAAATTTCCTTTTGCTGCATCAAATCCCTATCGTTGTCGAAAAACGCCTCATCCTTAGCCAAACTTTGCTATAGCCTTCACTTCCTTTGATACTGCAAAGAATTAACACCTTAAAGAGTAAAAAAATTTCTTTTCGTTTAGGAAAAGTTTCCATGTCTCAAAAGGGAACTAGATCCTCAAAGACTTCTATTGAAGATACAATTATGATTCAAGATGAGAAAGCAAGGGAAAGATTTGATTGAATACTCAAAAATCAACTCATGATGCCAGAAAAATGTTTCAATTTTGGGAGCAATGACAAGATGATTGTGCCTTTGTCAATTCATAAAACAATTGATGCCTTAAAGTGGAATCAATTTTGTGATACACGATCACTACCTGAAGAGGAATTAGTATGAGAGTTCTATGCCAATTTAACCACGCCAGGTACTTCTGAAGTTCTTGTTCGTAATAAGAAGGTACCCCTTACTTCTAAATCCATTAATGATTTGTTTAACTAATGTGATGTTGAAGAACATGAATACTTTGCAATGATGACAAAGATCAATTGGGATTTTCTTTAACAAGTACTTAACGTTGTTACAAATTTGAGATCCTAATGGATCATAAGAAATACGGCTATCACTCTTGCCGAAGAGAGTACTTAAAACAAGTGGCTAAAGTATGGTTCTACTTTGTTCGATATAGCTTCATGCTTATCTCACATAGTTCCACCATCTTGATGGAATGAAAGCTTTTGTTGTATGCCATTATGGTTGAGAGCTCTATATGTTGTATGCCATTATGGTTGAGAGGTCTATCAATGTTGGGAAAATTATTCTCCAAGAAATCCAAGATTGTGCTATGAAAAGGCAGGAAGTACCTACTTTCCATCATTGATTACTTCACTGTGTTTGCTAGCCCAAGTCAAACCAAAGGCGAACCTGACCGTTATGATCAATGTTGCATAACAAGACATGATCTTGAAAGGTTAGTGGAGAATGTTGAATAGTTGAACCAGATCGAGCTGAATGAATTGAACGAACCAGAATTGATGAGTCGTCAACCAAATCTGAACCAGAAGCTGACTTAGTAAATGAAACAAAAGAAGAAAAATCTGAAGGCGAACCAAACAACCCTGATTGAGAGTGGAACCAAATATTGCTGAATTAGTTGAGCCAAGTGTTAATCCTGAGTTGACCATTCCAATGCCCACTTCTTCAAACACTATGAAGAAATTGAAAATTTCAACTAAGATGAATATATGGAAATTTATGCATAACCAACAATAGGCTTATTGGAAATGTGTAAAAATGTGACAGCCCAAAGTTGACCCTAGTCGGGAAGTGGTTTCGGGACCGCTAAACCGAGTCACTGAAATGTTTGAATGTGATACTTATTGTCTAGAATATGTAATTATGAATGTGTGAAAATTTCAAGCTTCAATTTGGTTGATTTCATGTGAATTTAGTCAATAGGACGTATGTGAGAAAATTCTAAAATGTGATAGGTCAATGTGTGAGGACCTATTAGTGCATGTGGACAAAGGGGGACTTGCATGTCAAATTCCCCCCCTACTAGTAGTGGCCGGCCATGACAAGCATGGTAGACCAAGTTTGATGGCCAAGACATGTCATAGACATGTTTTGTTGGTGCATCATGGGTGGAAAAAAATAAATAATAGGCATGGAAATTAAATAATGAAAAGGAGTATGATGAATACACAAAAAAAAGTGTGTAGTTTATTCTTTTCCCCCCATTGCCGTGAGCTAAAGAAAAGAGAGGAGAAGATCTTTGTTCATCCTTTTCTCACCTTCATTTAGCCTAAATTAGAAAGAAAAACAAAGAAAAAATTTCTCATCCTTTGGTTCATCCTTGGCCAAAAATTTTAAGGAGGAAAGAAGAAGAAAGGTGAAGAGATTCGGCCATGCATGTAGCTAGGCTAAGGTATGTGTGATGATGTTCCATGAGATGCATGCATGTTTTAGTTGTTAGCTTGAGTTCTACCTAGCCCATGGTCTAAATCTTGCTATGTGATGGAAATGGCACTTGACCATGGATGCATCATTCTTGGTTGGTGTTTGATGTTGTGGTGATGAGGCATGAGGATGAGTTAAGATTCGGCCTAGGTGGAGGTTGTGTTAATGCCATTGCATGCAAAATATGAAGCTTGTTAATGATGCATGTGATGATGGCTTGATGATTCTTGAACCTCCTTTTTAGCATTTTTGTGTGAGCACATATGTGCATTGGTTGCTAAATGGAGAAGAATCGGCTAGCAAGATGTGTGCTAAGGCCGAATGTAACTTTGCATGTTAATGAGCAATGCATGTGTTAAATTGATGAAAAGGGGGAGGATGCTTTACTAGTGTGTATATGTGTGTATTAAGTGTTGAAATCGACCCCAAAAATAGACATGCATATTCGGCCAAGGGGAAAGAAATTAGCTAATATGTTGTGTTGATGCATGATTTTTGCATGTATGAGACTTTAATGTCTAATGTATAAATATGGGCTAAGTGCCTTGTGTTCATCTTTTTGATGCCTAAATGATGAAATCAATTTATTTGTTTAATTAAGCTCAAGAGCAAAGGGGAAATAAATCCGATAAAGGGAAGGAAAAAGTGGTTGAATAGCTAGCGGAATCGTTCGACAACACCCGAGGTAAGTTCTTGAGTAAGAGAGCTTAAATTACGATGTGATTAAATCATGCTCTATGTGTGGCTATTGAGCCGAATGTGCAAGGACGATATGTGCCTTGTGTTTGAGTTTCGCAAATGAAAATGAAATATGAATGTGCCATGAATTATTTTTAGATGTGCATGATTAATTGAATGCTGTCCGGGCTAAGTCCCAAAGGCTTTGTGCTAAGTGAATATATCCGGACTAAGATCCGAAGGCATTTGTGCGAGATACAAATTCCGGGTTAAGCCCCGAAGGCCTTTGTGCGAGATACTAAATCCGGGTTAAGTCCCGAAGGCATTCGTGCGAGTTATTAAATCCGGGTTATGTCCCGAAGGCATTGTGTGAGTTACTAAAACCGGGCTATGTCCCGAAGGCATTTGAACAAGGAGCTATATCCGGTTAAATCCCGAAGGTACGTGATTTGGTAATGAATGAGCTTGCTGTAAAATTCCAGCGAATACTCGAAAAACATCCCAATATGGGGATATGTTACGTATGTGTTGAATTTAATCGAGCCCTTACAAATAAATGTTCGCTCAGTTGATAAACGAGCTACCGGCCTTCGGCTAAGTTAGTCTATTGTGTATGTACATAAGGGTTGTTAATGTTGTGAAGCAAGTTTGATATCGGTAAATTGCGTATTATGAAATATTCCGTTTAGCTAAATGTGTGTTATTCTTTGTTTATGCTGGAATTCCTTGCTCAAAACTTACTAAGCATAAATTGCTTACTCGTTACACTGCTCCTCTGTTTTATAGATTTTTGGTTCTCCAGCTATCGGACTCGGGATCTTGAAGTCGAAGTCGCCCACACTATCAAAGGCTCTTTTGGGTACTATTTTGGTTGAATTTTGATATGGCATGTATAGGACTACCCATTGTTGTTTTCGAGTACTTTATGAAATGTATAAGTGTACAGCCATGCGAAAATGGCTTGTAGAAGTGGAGTATGGCATTAGACCATTCGTGTTTATGAATGTATAGATGGTTTCATGATGTAACTATAGTTGGAATGGAAGTGTTGAGCAAATGATCAGCCATTGGAATGGCTAAGTATGATCATATGTGGGCATATGTATGACAAGGCCCTAGTTGGTCCATGAAACCCCGAAAATAGGTAAGGTTTACTTTGAAAACAGAGGCTGACAGCAGCAGTGGTGTGGATTGGAAAAATCACAAGAATTCGTAGGAGTGGAATTAAATAGTGAATAAATTATGTAATCGAACCTTGATGAATCTACTTTCATATGAAAGTAACGAAACAATCATATGAACAGTACAGTAAGAGATATCCGGGTTCTTGTGGAACAGGGCCAGAACAGTTTCTGGATTTCCTGTTCCAACTTTGGAAATTCACTATAAATTGACCAGAGATAATTAGGGGTCATACCATATATGTATGGATTCCTCTCTGAGTCTAGTTTCCAAAGAAACAAACGGAATCAGTATTGAAGCTCTGTGCAGAGAGATATCCAAGTCGTAATGGGAAAAGGCAGTGTAGTCGACCCCTGTGACATGGGAGACTTTGACTAATAAACTGTACTAATTGGCCCGACCAAAAATTCTAGAAAAAAATACATAGGTGGGGACGTGAGTCTAGTTTCAGGGAAAAATCACAAAACTGATTTTCGAGTTGTGAAACTCAAGATATGATTTTTGAAGCGACTAGTACTCAGGCTGGGCAGTGTCTGGAAAAATTTTTCAAAGTTTGTTAACATCTCGTGTCCGACTCCGGTGTCGGTCTCGGGTTCGGGGTGTTACATTAAATTGGTATCAGAGCTATGGTTTAGTCGATTCTAGGACTACCGTAATGTGTTGGGTCTAGCTATACCTGCCATTTTATGTGATTACTTGATAGTGTGGTGATTTCTGACAATTGTAAATGTGTTTATAGTAATGGATCCCGATCGTGACCGAGAGGTAGCTGATGATCTTGAGAGTGTAGCGCCTGCTCCCGCACAAGGGACAGTGCCGGCAGACTCTCAACCTAATGCTAGTAATCCGAATGATGAAGCTAGACAAGCATTCTATAGCGTGATGAATGATTGGTTCAACCAATACATTCGAACTAATATGGCTGTTCCACAACCTCCATTCCCGACAAATACTACCCCCGCACCTACAATACCACCGGTAACGGACCAAATAAGGTCAAATAAGCCCCCAGTTGACAGAATCCGAAAACATGGGGCTACTGAATTTAAGGCTATGGATAGCGATGATGCCGAGCAAGCTGAATTTTGGCTGGACAACACTATCCGGGTACTCGATGAGCTATCTTGTACACCCGATGAATGCCTAAAGTGTGCTATCTCCTTGCTACGTGATTCTGCCTACTATTGGTGGAGTACTCTGACTTCTGTTGTGCCCCGAGAGCAAGTAACTTGGGAGTTTTTCCAAACTGAGTTTCAGAAAAAGTATATCAGTCAGAGATTTGTTGATCAAAAACGGAAGGAATTTCTTGAGCTTAAGCAAGGCTCCATGTCGGTTACTGATTACGAGCGAAAATTTGTTAGACTTAGCAAATACGCTCGGGAATGTGTTTCGTCCGAAGCTATTATGTGTAAACGCTTCGAGGATGGGCTGAATGAAGATATAAAAATGTTCGTTGGCGTTCTTGAAATACGAGAGTTCGTGGTACTTGTTGAACGAGCTTGTAAAGCCGAAGAGCTTAGAAAAGAAAAGCAAAGAGTTGATGAGGGAACTGGAGAGTTTCGTAAAAGATCCTCGGGAAGGTCTCTTCAACAGACATCGAAGAGATTTCGAGATGATGCGGGCTAGTTTAGAGGCACTTCGGGCCTTTTTAGACGAGATCGTGATCGACCCCCTGTGGCTACACGAGGCACTTCGGTCGCCAGTGTTGGGAATGAACGTCGAGATAGAACGAAAGGTCGATATTGCGGTAAATGGCATTCGGGGAGTTGTAGATTCCCTGACCGCTCCTGTTACAAGTGCGGATCAGTTGACCACTTCATTAAAGATTGCCCGAGGTTGTTTGAACAGAATGAAAATCAGAGTGGGAAACCGGGTGCTACCACTGCTCGAGGTAGACCATCTGGAAATACGGGCAATGCTAGTGGTGGTCAGAGAGGATCTAGAGATGATATAACCAGATCCGAAGCTCGTGCGCCTGCTAGAGCTTATGCTATAGGTGCCCGCGAGGATGCTTCTTCGCCTGATGTTATTACCGGTACATTCACTCTCTTTGATACTAATGTAATTGCTTTGATTGACCCCGGTTCTACTCATTCTTACATATGTGAAACCTTAGCATCCAGTAAGACTTTACCTATTGAGTCTACTGAGTTTGTAATTCGGGTGTCAAATCCCTTGGGTCATTACGTGCTTGTCGACAAAGTGTGTGAGAAATGTCCCCTGGAAATTTGAGGTTCCTGTTTTCCGGCGGACTTGATGCTTTTGCCGTTTGATGAATTTGATGTTATCCTTGGTTTGGATTGGTTGACCGCGCATGATGCGATTGTGAATTGCAAGAGCAAGACTATTGATTTGAGGTGCGCAAATAACGAAGTAGTCCGAATTGAGTCTGCGGACTTGGAGGGGATGCCAGCTGTAATATCAGCAATGTTGGCACAGAAATATGTAAGAAAAGGGTGCGAAGCATACCTTGCGTATGTACTTGATGACAAAGAATTAGAAAAGAAACCCGAATCTGTGCCGGTGGTTTGTGAATACCCGGATGTTTTTCCGGAAGAATTGCCGGGTTTACCACCTGTTCGGGAGATAGAGTTTGGTATTGAGCTTGCACCTAGGACTACGCCGATTTCGATAGCTCCGTATCGTATGGCACCAACCGAGTTAAAGGAGTTGAAAGCTCAGTTGCAAGAACTAACGGATAGAGGTTTCGCTCGACCAAGTTTCTCACCTTGGGGTGCACCAGTATTGTTCGTGAAAAAGAAGGACGGAACCATGAGGTTGTGCATTGACTATCGTCAGCTGAATAAAGTGACGATAAAGAACAAATATCCGTTGCCGCGCATCGATGATTTGTTCGACCAACTGAAGGGAGCCTCAGTGTTCTCAAAAATAGATTTGAGATCGGGCTATTATCAGTTGCGAATTCGAGATTCAGATATTCCTAAAACTGCCTTCAGAACGAGATATGGTCACTACGAATTCTTAGTGATGCCGTTTGGGCTCACTAATGCCCCTGCAGTATTTATGGATTTGATGAATCGGATCTTCAGACCGTATTTGGATCGGTTCGTAGTTGTGTTCATTGATGACATTTTGGTCTATTCAAGAGATGAGACCGAACATGCTGAGCATCTGAGGCTAGTGCTGCAAATTTTGCGGGATAAGCAGTTATATGCTAAGTTCAGTAAGTGTGAGTTCTGGTTAAGAGAGGTTAGCTTCTTGGGTCATGTGGTATCCGCGTCGGGTATTCGAGTTGACCCGAACAAAATTTTAGCCATACTTGACTGGAAACCTCTGAGAAATATTACTGAAGTTCGGAGCTTTTTGGGACTCGTCGGTTATTACCGACGATTTGTGAAAGGTTTCTCGATGATAGCCACACCAATGACGAAGCTACTTCAAAAGGATGTTAAGTTCGAGTGGACGGAGAAATGTCAGAAAAGTTTCGACCAACTGAAAACTCATTTGACTGAAGCTCCAATTTTGGTGCAACCCGAATCAGGTAAAGAGTTTGTCATTTATAGTGACGCATCCCTACTTGGGTTGGGTTAAGTATTGATGCAAGAAGGTCGAGTCGTGGCCTATGCGTCAAGACAATTGAAGCCACACGAGAGGAATTATCCGACCCATGATCTCGAACTAGCTGCCATCGTGTTTGCTTTAAAAATATGGCGACATTATCTGTTTGGTGAGAAGTGCCATGTATTTTCGGATCACAAAAGTCTCAAATATTTGATGACTCAACGAGACTTGAATCTGCGACAAAGACGTTGGCTTGAGTTGTTGAAAGATTACGAGCTTGTCATTGATTACCACCCGGGAAAGGCTAACGTGGTTGCGGATGCCTTAAGCCGGAAGTCATTGTTTGCTTTACGAGCGATGAACGTGCATTTGTCTGTTCTACCAGACAATGTGTTAGTAGCTGAATTAAAAGCTAAACCATTATTGACTCACCAAATTCGTGAAGCTCAGAAAGTCGATGATGAATTGGTTGCAAAACGGGCTAAGTGTTTTCCGAACGAGGAATCGGAGTTTCAAATTGATGATGATGATTGTTTGAGGTTCAGAAATCGTTTGTGTGTTCCAAGGAATTCGGAACTCATTTCGATGATTCTGAACGAAGCCCATTGTAGCCAAATGTCAATTCACCCGGGGAGTACGAAAATGTACAACGATTTGAAACGTCAATTTTGGTGGCATGGTATGAAACGGGACATCTCCGACTTTGTTTCGAGATGTTTAATATGTCAACAAGTGAAAGCGGAACATCAAGTGCCTTCAGGATTACTCCAGCCGATCATGATACCCGAGTGGAAATGGGATCGAGTCACAATGGACTTTGTGTCCGGACTGCCCTTGTCAGCAAGTAAGAAGGATGCGATATGGGTTGTTGTTGATAGACTGACTAAGTCAGCTCATTTCATCCCCGTACGTACGGATTTTTCATTGGATAAACTAGCTGAATTGTACGTTTATCAAATTGTGAGATTACACGGGGTACCTGTTTCTATCGTGTCGGATAGAGATCCGAGATTCACCTCACGATTTTGGAAGAAATTGCAAGAAGCTCTGGGTACCAAGTTGCATTTTAGCACTGCTTTTCACCCCCAAACCGATGGTCAATCCGAGCGGATAATTCAGATACTTGAGGATATGTTGAGATGTTGCATCCTCGAGTTCAGTAGTTCATGGGAACGGTATTTACCTTTGATTGAATTCGCTTACAACAATAGTTTTCAATCAAGTATTAAGATGGCACCTTACGAGGCTTTGTACGGTCGTAAATGCCGTACACCATTGTTTTGGACCGAGCTCGGTGAAAGTAAAATTTTCGGAGTTGATTTGATTAAAGATGCTGAACAGAAAGTAAAGGTAATCCGTGAAAGTCTAAAGGTAGCCACGGATCGTCAGAAGTCGTACGCAGATTTGAAACGAAAAGACATCGAGTATCAGGTGGGAGACAAAGTGTTCCTTAAGGTTTCACCTTGGAAAAAGATACTCAGGTTCGGCCGTAAGGGCAAGTTGAGCCCAAGATTCATTGGGCCGTACGAAATCTCCGAACGAGTTGGTCCGGTTGCGTATAGATTGATTTTGCCCCCGGAGCTTGAAAAGATTCATGACGTCTTTCATGTTTGATGCTTCGACGCTATCGATCTGATCCATCGCATATAATTAGCCCATCAGAGGTTGAAATTCAAGTCGACATGAGCTATGAAGAAGAACCGATGCGTATCCTAGCTCGTGAAGTGAAGGAGTTGTGAAACAAAAGAGTTCCGCTAGTAAAGGTGTTATGGCTCAAACACGGGATCGAGGAAGCTACTTGGGAGATCGAGAGCTCGATGAAAGAACGATACCCAAACCTATTTACCGGTAAGATTTTCGGGGACGAAAATTTCTTAAGTGGGGGAGAGTTGTGATAGCCCAAAGTTGACCTTAGTCGGGAAGTGGTTTCGGGACCGCTAAACCGAGTCACCGAAATGTTTGAATGTGATACTTATTGTCTAGAATATGTAATTATGAATGTGTGAAAATTTCAAGCTTCAATTTGGTTGATTTCATGTGAATTTAGTCAATAGGACGTATGTGAGAAAATTCTAAAATGTGATAGGTCAATGTGTGAGGACCTATTAGTGCATGTGGACAAAGGGGGGACTTGCATGTCAAATTCCCCCTACTAGTAGTGGCTGGCCATGACAAGCATGGTAGACCAAGTTTGATGGCCAAGACATGTCATAGACATGTTTTGTTGGTGCATCATGGGTGGAAAAAAATAAAATAATAGGCATGGAAATTAAATAATGAAAAGGAGTATGATGAATACACAAAAAAAAGTGTGTAGTTGATTCTTTCCCCCCCCATTGCCGTGAGCTAAAGAAAAGAGAGGAGAAGATCTTTGTTCATCCTTTTCTCACCTTCATTTAGCCTAAATTAGAAAGAAAAACAAAGAAAAAAATTTCTGATCCTTTGGTTCATCCTTGGCCAAAAATTTTAAGGAGGAAAGAAGAAGAAAGGTGAAGAGATTCGGCCATGCATGTAGCTAGGCTAAGGTATGTGTGATGATGTTCCATGAGATGCATGCATGTTTTAGTTGTTAGCTTGAGTTCTACCTAGCCCATGGTCTAAATCTTGCTATGTGATGGAAATGGCACTTGACCATGGATGCATCATTCTTGGTTGGTGTTTGATGTTGTGGTGATGAGGCATGAGGATGAGTTAAGATTCGGCCTAGGTGGAGGTTGTGTTAATGCCATTGCATGCAAAATATGAAGCTTGTTAATGATGCATGTGATGATGGCTTGATGATTCTTGAACCTCCTTTTTAGCATTTTTGTGTGAGCACATATGTGCATTGGTTGCTAAATGGAGAAGAATCGGCTAGCAAGATGTGTGCTAAGGCCGAATGTAACTTTGCATGTTAATGAGCAATGCATGTGTTAAATTGATGAAAAGGGGGAGGATGCTTTACTAGTGTGTATATGTGTGTATTAAGTGTTGAAATCGACCCCAAAAATAGACATGCATATTCGGCCAAGGGGAAAGAAATTAGCTAATATGTTGTGTTGATGCATGATTTTTGCATGTATGAGACTTTAATGTCTAATGTATAAATATGGGCTAAGTGCCTTGTGTTCATCTTTTTGATGCCTAAATGATGAAATCAATTTATTTGTTTAATTAAGCTCAAGAGCAAAGGGGAAATAAATCCGATAAAGGGAAGGAAAAAGTGGTTGAATAGCTAGCGGAATCGTTCGACAACACCCGAGGTAAGTTCTTGAGTAAGAGAGCTTAAATTACGATGTGATTAAATCATGCTCTATGTGTGGCTATTGAGCCGAATGTGCAAGGACGATATGTGCCTTGTGTTTGAGTTTCGCAAATGAAAATGAAATATGAATGTGCCATGAATTATTGTTAGATGTGCATGATTAATTGAATGCTGTCCGGGCTAAGTCCCGAAGGCTTTGTGCTAAGTGAATATATCCGGACTAAGATCCGAAGGCATTTGTGCTAGATACAAATTCCGGGTTAAGCCCCGAAGGCCTTTGTGCGAGATACTAAATCCGGGTTAAGTCCCGAAGGCATTCGTGCGAGTTATTAAATCCGGGTTATGTCCCGAAGGCATTGTGTGAGTTACTAAAACCGGGCTATGTCCCGAAGGCATTTGAACGAGGAGCTATATCCGGTTAAATCCCGAAGC
Organism: Gossypium hirsutum; assembly: GCF_007990345.1. Taxonomy (NCBI): domain Eukaryota; kingdom Viridiplantae; phylum Streptophyta; class Magnoliopsida; order Malvales; family Malvaceae; genus Gossypium; species Gossypium hirsutum. The sequence continues at coordinate 13,236,695 of NC_053449.1, forward strand.
TATATCCGGTTAAATCCCGAAGGTACGTGATTTGGTAATGAATGAGCTTGCTGTAAAATTCCAGCGAATACTCGAAAAACATCCCAATATGGGGATATGTTACGTATGTGTTGAATTTAATCGAGCCCTTACAAATAAATGTTCGCTCAGTTGATAAACGAGCTACCGGCCTTCGGCTAAGTTAGTCTATTGTGTATGTACATAAGGGTTGTTAATGTTGTGAAGCAAGTTTGATATCGGTAAATTGCGTATTATGAAATATTCCGTTTAGCTAAATGTGTGTTATTCTTTGTTTATGCTGGAATTCCTTGCTCAAAACTTACTAAGCATAAATTGCTTACTCGTTACACTGCTCCTCTGTTTTATAGATTTTTGGTTCTCCAGCTATCGGACTCGGGATCTTGAAGTCGAAGTCGCCCACACTATCAAAGGCTCTTTTGGGTACTATTTTGGTTGAATTTTGATATGGCATGTATAGGACTACCCATTGTTGTTTTCGAGTACTTTATGAAATGTATAAGTGTACAGCCATGCGAAAATGGCTTGTAGAAGTGGAGTATGGCATTAGACCATTCGTGTTTATGAATGTATAGATGGTTTCATGATGTAACTATAGTTGGAATGGAAGTGTTGAGCAAATGATCAGCCATTGGAATGGCTAAGTATGATCATATGTGGGCATATGTATGACAAGGCCCTAGTTGGTCCATGAAACCCCGAAAATAGGTAAGGTTTACTTTGAAAACAGAGGCTGACAGCAGCAGTGGTGTGGATTGGAAAAATCACAAGAATTCGTAGGAGTGGAATTAAATAGTGAATAAATTATGTAATCGAACCTTGATGAATCTACTTTCATATGAAAGTAACGAAACAATCATATGAACAGTACAGTAAGAGATATCCGGGTTCTTGTGGAACAGGGCCAGAACAGTTTCAGGATTCCCTGTTCCGACTTTGAAAATTCACTATAAATTGACCAGAGATAATTAGGGGTCATACCATATATGTATGGATTCCTCTCTGAGTCTAGTGTCCAAGGAAACAAACGGAATCAGTATTGAAGCTCTGTTCAGAGAGATATCCAAGTCGTAATGGGAAAAGGTCAGTGTAGTCGACCCCTGTAACATGGGAGACTTTGACTAATAAACTGTACTAATTGGCCCGACCAAAAATTCTAGAAAAAAATACATAGGTGGGGACATGAGTCTAGTTTCAGAGAAAAATCACAAAACTGATTTTCGAGTTGTGAAAGTCAAGATATGATTTTTGAAGCGACTAGTACTCAGACTGGGCAGTGTCTGGAAAAATTTTTCAAAGTTTGTTAACATCTCGTGTCTGACTCTGGTGTCGGTCTCGGGTTCGGGGTGTTACAAAAAATTAGAGATGATTCCATAAGAAATAATTTTAAAAATAGCCCTAACAGTTTCATTCCTGAGTTCCCAGATCTTATATTTGGGTCATGGAAAGAAGAGGACGTGAATTCAAACGAGAACGAGAAGACAAAGGAACAAGACAAGGGGTATGATTCAAATTAATAAAGGGTAGAATTTTTTTTCTTAGTAGTGCTCTTAAGACTTTTATTTATTATAGGAGTATTTTATTTTATGCACAATAAAGTTTAATAATTTGATTTTTATGAATAAACTAAGTCAATACCTTCCATTAGTTTTGTTCTCTAGTAAAGAACATAGTAGTGTGACAATGTGAATGTACATGACTAAGGATTGAATTTTTCAAAAAAGACTTGGTACATAAGAAGTCTGCATGACTCATATTTTTTTTGAGTCCTACTTGGTGTACAATTTTCATTCACTTAAGCGATTTTCATGACTAATGAAGACATTGCTTCTTTTTGAAGGGTAGGGTACGTGCCACAAGCTTGTATGGATTTTAATTTTTTTTCAAATTTTACACATAAGTATGCTGAAATAAAATAATGCTTAGAAATAATTTTTTGTTAATGAGTTAACTCATATGCAAGTATAATTTTTTATTTTATTAAGCTTTCATTATATGCTAGCTTAGTTATGATATGCTTGTATTTTCATTAGTTTTAATATAGCCTTTTCCATGAAAACATATTCTCCTTGGAAATAGACCTGCATGAAGGTTTAAGTCTTTAGAATTGTCTTAGTAACTTTCTTGAGGGAAAATCGTAGGAGGCATAAAACTCTAAATATGATTTAGGCATATTTTTTTTGGATCGTTTGAGCCTTTCAAGCCTACCATATGAATTAAACCCTTGAAACCTTAGTTTGAGCCATATAGCCTATTTTATTGTTATTTACCCAATAAACCACCATATATTGATCTTTTAAATTTTTATCCTATCTTGCATCTATCTTAACTATACTTGTATTGGTGAAAAAAATTCGGGGGAAAATACAGAAAGATGTACATATTTGATTCAAGAAGAAGAAGAAGAAAAAGAAGAAGAAAATAAAACAAAATCTCTACTTAAGTATTGAGATGTATTGTTGAGTGTAAGTTTCAAATTAAGTTTGGGGGTGTTAAAACTCATTAGTAGGAAGACTGTACCCCAAAAAGATCCAAGAAAAAGTTAGTGTTAAGATGATTTAGCCTAAAAATCACTTCTCTTTATCCTTACTTTCAGCCTAGCCCCATTACAACCTTATAAAAGACAAGATGGTTGTGTCTTTGCGGATTCGGAAGACGATTAATGCCCTCAATTGGAACTATTTTTGTGATGCACGATCATTGCCCAAAGAGGAGTTAGTTTGAGAGTTCTATGCAAATTTAACTATGCTAGATGCTACTGAAGTTCTTGTTCATAAGAAGAAGGTACCGCTAACTTCTAAGTCTAATACTGATTTGTTTAACCTACTTTATGTTGAAGAAGATGAGTACTTTATCATGATGACAAATATAAATTGGGATTTTCTTTAACAAGTGCTTAATGTTGTGACATATTCGGGATCCCAATGGATTATAAGAAAGTATGGTAGTCATTCTTGCTGAAGGGAATATCTAAAATTAGTGGCTAAGGTATGGTTCTACTTTGTTCGATATAGTTTCATGCCTATCTCATATTGTTCCACCATCTTAATGGAGCGAATACTTTTGTTGTATGCAATTATAACAGAAAGGTCTATAAGTGTTGGGAATATTATTCTCATAGAGATCCACAATTGTGCTTGAAAGAAGACTGGAAGTGCTTACTTTCCATCATTGATAACTTCATTTTTCTTAAGAGGCCCAAGTTAAAACAAAAACAAACTTGAAGGGCTCGTATGTTCAAGGTTGCGTCATAGCCCATGATCTTGAAAGGTTAGTGCAGAATGTCCATGAGCTAAACCCAATTGAACCAACCAAACCAGAAACTGGCGAGTCATTGAACAAATTCGAATCGGAAGCTGACTTAGTTGATGAGACATAAGAAGCAAAATATGAGGAAGAATCGAACAGTCTAGAACCTATAAAGGAACCGAAAATCTCTGAACCAAGAGGAGCCAAATGCTGATAAACCAGTTGAACCAAGTATTGATCCTGAGTTGACCATTCCTATACCCACCTCTTCAAATACTGTGAAGAAATCAGAATTGTTAATTATGATAGATCTAATGAAATTTATGCATAACCAACAATAGGCTTATTGAAAATATGCAAAAGTTAGAGATGATTCTGTAAGAAATACTTTTAAAAATATCTCTAACGATTTTGTTCTTGAGTTTCCAGGTTATATCTTCAAGTCATGGAAAGAAGATGGGAATGCAAGCGATGATGAAACATCAAAGGAGGAAGACGAGGGGGATAAGTAAAATAAATAACAGGGGGAATTTCTTATCTTTAGTAATTATTTCTTTATTTTTATTTCCTAGTTAGAATTTTTCTTTTGCATAATAAATAGCAAGCATGAATAAAATAAGCTCTATGCCTCTTTGTTAAGAAAAGCAAAGTGATGTGATAATGGGAATGAACATGTCTAGGATTGGATTGCTGAGAAAGACTTGATACTTAAGTAGTCTTTATGACTCACCTCTCTTTTCTTGCAACCCTACCTGGTGTTCAGTTTTCATTCATTACTTTGTCTTCGCAATGAGGACATTGCTTCTTTTTAAAGGGGGTTAAGACATTTTGCATGAATTTCTAAAGTATGTTTCAATCTTTTTACTTAAGTATGTTGAAATAAATGAATGTGCATAAATAATTTTTTTCATAAGTGAGTTCAAATGCAAGTATGATTTTTGATTTTATCTAAGTTATTCTTATGTGTTCTTGAGTGATGGAATGCTTGTATGCTCTTTAGACTTATGTAGTATTTGCTATGAAAATTTGATTTCTTTATTGACATGTGTGAAAGTTTAAGTATTTAGAATTTACTTAGCAACTTTCTAGAGACAAAATCCTAGGAGGTATAAGAATCTAATATGATATAAGCACACTTTCTTTAGATCGTTTGAGCCTTTCAAATTGACCTTATTAAATTAACCCTTGAAACTTAATTTTTGAGCTTAATGGCCTGTTTATTGCAAATTACCTACATCATAAGTTGTATTATCATCTCTTTTATTTGATCATGTTCTTTTGCATCTATCTTAACTGAATTTGTCTTGGTGATCAAAGTTTGAGGAAAAATAAGAAAAGATGTACATGCTCTTCTCATGTTTAAAAAAAAAGAATGGAAGAACAAAGGTAAGTTTGTTCTAAAGAATAAAAAGCAAAGAAAGGTTTGCTCAAAGTTTGAAAATAAGGGTTGAGCATGAGTTCGAAATAAGTTTGGGGGTGTTCCAAAGACCCATTTGTATGAAGGTTGGGGTGCAAAAAGATCCAAAAAAAAGTTAGGGTTAAGATGATTGAACCTAAAAATTCACTTCTCTTTATCCCTACCTTTAACCTAGCCCCATTATAACCTAATAAAAAACCTATTGATTTCATGATTATACCGACTACATTAGTGGAGAGGAATTGCTAAGTTCAACATATAAAGACCAATAATTAAACATTGTGATTGCTATGTTTAGTTGATAAGGAAAGCATATTGATTGGTGAATATTATAAATGATTTGGAAATGCATGCATACTATGACATTATGTTGTACTTAGTATATAGTTTGGGAAAAATATTTGCATTCGAGCTACTTATTAATAAAAATTATTTTTGAGCATGACTTTGTTGATGCATGATTATGTGCAAAGACTGATGCTGCTTTATTATATTACAAAATTTGCCTTAGCAAAGCAGTTGTGCTGTCCATGAACATTACTCAGGACAAGCAATGGTTTAAGTTTGGGGGTGCGTAAAGTCAAAATTATATAGGATTTTTCTATATATTTTTACCATATCTTGACTTAATAAATATGTTAATCTTGAGTAATTGTTATTAAAATAAGTGAATTTTACTTAATTATTAATATTGGACATGAATTTATAAAGTATGTGAAATTATGTTTAATTACTTGATTTGTGTACATAGTTTATATTATTTTCATGTTAAATATTAATATGTGAATTTTCATTATGCAGGAGAACCATGGAAGATGTGATTAACATAAATGGTGCATGGACATGCACACTTCCACTTCCACTTCATTTAGACGGCAATGCCATGCAAAACTAGGCCATAAGGATGTTAATTTAACCCAGTGAAAAATGTGCTAAAAGATGGACATGCCTCATTAATTATTGGATTGAGAAACCATCCAAAAAGGAGGAATGAAAGCCCAATTTCAACACAAATAGATGGCTGCCCAAGAATAAGCTTTGGGGTATTTAACTAAAGGTTCTTGAAGTTGGAAAAATATCAGAAATCGGCCCACCAACTTTGTCTTTGAAATCGTCCACCTTATGGCTATTAATAGCATTGTTTTGAATTCAAAAACAAGCAACCAAGTCATCCTCTTTTCCACAATTTGTGGTCGGCCATGTATGAGAGAAAAAAGAGGGATTTTGAATTCTATTTTTAGAAAAATCTACCCTTGCCTTCACCTATAAATACCACGTACCTTTCCACTTCTCAAATCATCCCTTCATTCATAACACATCCCTCTATACTCATCTCTCATTCATCATTCTCTCTTCCATTTCCCTATTCTTTTCCTTTACATAGCCATCCATCTCTATTCCTTTCTTTAGCCAACAAAGGCTTTGTCAATACCTTTCTTTGGCCAGTCACCTTAGGAAACCCTTAGCAAAAGGAGCACCGAGCAAAATGAAGGAACACATCAGTCAGAAAAGATCTGAAAGGTTGCTGAATTGAATTAGAGTTTACTCTTTCCTCTTGTTATTTAATTTACTTCTGTTTGCTATGCGTTTATTGTTTTTGACATCAACGATGATATGTTAAATCATTTTTTCTAGGATGATTATGTTATTTCAATAATATTTATTGATTCATTTTTAACATATTTGTGCCTCAGTCGATCATGTTTTCAATTAAAATCAAGATGTATTTCATTCATACGTGATTGGGTACATTCAGGTTAGCTAAGTGATGTGACGAGACGACGACTAGTAGACACATAATCGAAAAGTGTATTGTTCAATTTAGATTATGAAACCCGACTATATTAGAGGTTCATAATATCTTTAGTTAGCTCTATTATCTTACATAGTTTTTGGTTTATGTGATTAAATTGTTGCAAATGTAAATGTATCTGTGACCTCGCATAAATACAAAGAAACCCTTAGTTTAATATGATCAGTAAAATGCATATTTCACTAAGTAAAAGATTTCAAGAGGACTTAATTTGGTTTCCAAACTCGTGAAAGATAGAGTTGCCATGGAATGTTTTCCGAACATTGTTAAGCATGATGAAAATGAATTCATTTGATTAATATAATTATCGTAGCCTATTTTATGTTGATTTTTTTGTTTCTAAAGCCATTCATTCATACATTTAGATAATTTGCATAAAAATTGCATTAGGGATCAATTTTTGCATCTAGTTAATTTAATCATCACTATAAAAAATTATTGAGTTTCTATATCAAATTGTGATTTATAATTTTGCAATTAATCGATTAACATACACGATCCCTATGGAGACGATAATTCATTTTACTTACTTATTACTTTAACGACTATGTACACTTGCACAAATCTCGTTACACCTGGCCACATGGCCATGTGACCCCTATTTTCAGTTTTTGTCATATTTTTCTATTTTGTTTTAGATTAGTCCATATTCAATTCTAAATTGATTTTAGGGTTCCGAATGCTTGATTTAAGTCCTGTTTTAGTATTTAAGCTATGAATAGTGAATAATTACTAATTACTGGTGATTAAATAAATATTTTGGATTGTGATATGTATTATAGTTTTCTTAATATTGTAATATCCCGTAACTTTAATTCGACAACAGAGACGGGTTAGGGGTGTTACAACATGATGAATTATGTTTGTTTGATTATGTCTAGGTATGTGATTTTTAACATGTTATGTATTGGTGATATGAACTGTTCAGGCTTAATCATTTTGTATAGTTGGAATGATGAAACAAGATAAAGGAATGTTAATTTTATGTTATGTATGATTTGTCAATTAAATTGACAGGTATGTGATGTTATGTTTTACGAACTTACTAAGCTTTACGCAAGCTTACTCTATTTGGATTTCTTCCTTATAGATTGTTGGACTCTTACTGTCGATTGGAACATCATTAGATATCATACTATCCGACAACTCTTTCGATAGCTATTTGTTTATTTTGGCTCGGCTATAAGTGGCATGTAAATAGGGTTTCGATATGTTTATGTTATTGAATAACTTGGTGATGACTTGTGTCATTTTAGATGTAAACTTGCATTTTGTGTTTTGGTTTCATGAAATGGTAATTTATCATTTGATGTCTTTCTTGAAGATTTGTTGTTGAAATGACCATTTTACTTTGGTAACTTATGAACTTTGGTTGAAGTATATTTGGCATATGTTATTTGAGACTTAATTGAGGATTGAATAAAGTTAACATGTTGATTGTGCCTTGGTTTGTATAGTTGTTTTTTATGCTTAGATTATGGTGCCAATGAAGGCATATTGGTTAGACACATAGGTCAGATCTGAATTGGCATATTTTGGTACATTTTGAAGAGGTTTATGTGATGGTAATTTCATGGCTTGGTGTCTAAGGAAGTGTAGGTGAAATGGCTTTAGTTTGAAGGTATTTTTGGGTACACGGTTTGTGATATGGTCTGCCATATGACGTAAGCCCCACACTGTTACATAAACGACCATATGGCCTATTAAATTTTGGTGCAGGTTTGTCCAGACGGTCATATTGAGTTACACAGCCTAAGACACGATCGGGTGACCCTTGAGTACACGGTTTAAGTATTATGACATGAATTGGCACATGACCGTGTTCTTGTGCCACATGGGCTGAGCTCTATCACACGGCTTGGGCACACAGCCGTGTGACCCCTGTTTTCACTTTTTACTCAAATTTTTGTAAAAGTTTTATTTTAATCCAATATTGTTTCTGGTTTGTTTTAAATGTTCCGTAAACGCAAATTAAGTCTCATTTTGATTGAATAACATGAAAATGATTGTAAATTAATTATTTGGTTATTTTTAATTATTTTTGAATGATGTCAAAGTGTTATAGTTGTAATACCTTCTAGCTCGTGCCGAGCGACCGGATCGGGTATAGGGTGTTACACTAGGCATTTCCTATATCAAGTTCTTAGCCTGTGTTTGTATTTTGAACTTGAATTTGAATAAATAGTGTTTTATTGCTGAGCACAAAAAAATTGTAAATAATATATGAATTTATCAATGAACAAAATAAATGATATTTCAATTAGTACATAACACAACATACATGTCTTCTTAAACATTATTGTTGACTTGTAAACTTTAGCTACTGTGAATAGGATATGCTAGTAGAACTGTACATTAGTTAGACTTCTATATGACATCATATAAGTAAAGATCTTCTCAATTTGAACTTCTATAAAAATTAGATCTCCTTAAATATGGTAACTTGATCACACATAAATTCTTCAAATAAAATCATTGAATGATACTCAACAATATCATGTCCATATAAATATGTTAACTTGATCACACATAAATTCTTCAAATAAAATCATTGAATGATATTCAACAATATCATATCCATATAATTGTTCCTCAAAATTCTCAAAGAGATATAGAAAGATACACAAATGTGTCAAAATGTGCTAACATATATTACAAATTGTGTTAGCAAAAAGGGCATTGCTAAGAGCAAAAGTTGCTCAACCAAATTGGTGCTTGAGGTTTAGGGGCCAAACTAGAAAATTTTTTAGGGGGCCGAAATTAAATTGTAGTTTTTATGATAGCAAAAATGCAATTCCACCATTTTAATAGACTAATCTTTATAATTTTTAAATGATGAAAACAAATTATATTTTTAGGGGGGCAAAGTGTAATTTTACCTTTACTAATTTAAAATTTTAAAAAATTTAAAGGGGCCATATGGAATTTTTTTCATTTTAGGGGGGTTGGGGCCCCTGCCAGCCCCCTAGTTTTGCCACTACTGAGATGGTGGGCACTTCTCCAAGCACTAAATGAAAAACAATAAACACACAAGACACAAGAAGATGATTACATAATTCGATTTCCCTACGTTTGCGAAGCCTAACTCGGTGAAAAATATTCACTCTCTTCAACAATTACAAAGTGAACCGACTCAACCACACAACAGCATGATCGTTTCTCTCACCCTTACACTTTGAAGTTATAATACTCTCAGCATTATGATCACCCCTTATGATCACAACAAGTAAAACCACAACAATATGTTTCACTATAAAAATAACAATCTTACAAAAACATTCTCTCAAGAATAGATTAAGTGCTTAACGCTCAGTATATTTTCCTAGGCAAGTCTCTCAAATATATAGACATTGATTTCGAGTCTTGCTTACAATATAAGATCTAATACAATCCCAATTAAATAGTATACCACAAGAGTAATATAAAATAATTAAATAACATATGAAGTAAAGATGGACTCTTGACATCTCATCAACAGAATCACTATCTAATCCAAAATCCATTAAGGGATTGCCTTGGAGAATTTCGATCCAAATCAAGTAAAAATATTTGTATTCCCAAGGAGAGTGATCTTCCATAATGGGCTCAATATTCACCATTTAATCATAATAGACCAAATATAAAATTCAATAAACTGCCAACACCTAAATATATAAACTTTTTCTACACAAATTTGATGGGTAAGGGAGTGGACACTCCCTCTAATATCAAATTGTTAGTTTCATGTTTTTCAATAAATTACACAACCATTTAGTAGCAAAGTGAATCAGAATTGACGGTGTGATTGAAACATATGATTGATACTAACAATGTTCATGAATAATATGAATATATTTTTATAAATGAATTTAAAAAATTATTAACAAAGAGAGGTGTAGATATTTTTAATATCCATATAAACATGTGCGAAGATTGAGAAGGCAATCCCTGCATTTAATCTACTATATTACCATCCATGCTTAAAATACAAAAAAAAAAAAAAAAGAAAAAAAGAAAAAGAAGAAGATCCGCATGAAGATAATTAGTTGGAGGTGGTGTTTTTAAGTAACAATGTGAAGTGTGAACCATTTGAATTAAAAAATAATATTATAAAAGTAAATAATAAAATCAGATACAAATTTTAATTATATTAGAAAAATCAAAATACCTTTTAGATTCAACTTTTTCCTTTGGAGCAACGTCAATCCATTAATTATATCAATGTGCATTTATATTCTATGACATATGGATTAAGAGTGAAATATCGAAGAGGATGAATTTAGAGTATGAGTAGGATACGATATAAGTGTGTCTAATGCAGCTACATTATTTATTTAAATTCCTTTTTCCATACTCATGTACATATTATATATGCAAACTATGCAAGTGAAATAAGCCTATTAAAATTAAACAATAGAGTATGATGAAAGAATAATGAAGGTTATTTGTGAAAGCCTTTGGTCTTGATTTGGTCTACAGATATAGGTCCAGAAAGTCAAATGATTTGGTTTTTAGGGGTTTGAATTCTATAACTCTGAATGATAGGCGAGTTTTTCACCAAAAATGGTCAACAGAGATGTTCAGAGTTTAGGGCAAGTGGTCCCAATTAATTTGTGCATTAAACTTGATGAATTACCACCTTAATTTGTGTTTATAATATTATCTCTTTACTGATACGGGGAATACTATATATTATAAATCTGACAAAATCAGTAGAATAGAAGCTCTGGGAATGGAATAGAAGCTGAATTTTTGGATTCTGAAACACTTGCATAGGAACTTTATAGTACTTTAATATTATAATATTTATGTATTATATTTCATCTTATTGAATTGTGTGTATTGGGAGTTGGTTTGGGTCCATGTTTCTATATAAGAATTCAACCAAAGACCATAAAATTATTATATGTTTTTTTGGGTATCTTTTGTATCGACTTCAAACTGGATAGGCAAAAATAAATATATCATGGGGTTTGCATTAACTTTTTTTTGAAGATATTAGTTATGTTATTATCCCCAGATTCATAATGCTGATTTTTTCAGCTTCTATTGAGATTCTTCCATTTGGATTAATCAAATCCTTTAATTTGGTTCTGAGTAAGGTACAAGTAATTTAAGAATTGGATTGTCGCTTTCTCTTGAACCAAATCTATTTTTCTTGGTAATTATTTATAGTTAAAAGTAAGAGTAAGTTTCCCAAATTGCCATTCCCTTCACTTTTGTGGGTTAATTTTATAAGATGTTATTTTTTAAACTTTAATTTAATCTTTAAACTGTTGATATTATTCAGACTTTTCTATCAATCTAACTGTTAACTTAAGTATTATATGTTCGTTTAAAGTTTGATATAAAACATATAGATAAAAATTTAAACATACATGTACGTGTAAACAATTTGAATATGACATATAGAAAAATTAATCTTCCTAAATTTTAATAACTCTGTTTTTCTTAACGCAATATATCCAATTTGTTATTTGTACATATTGTAGGTTCACGAATTTTATCCATATTGAGGACTTGTGATAAAATTAACCCCTTCTTTGTTTTAGTCAGCCAAGAGGATCCTCGCAAGACACGTATAGCGACACTGGTTTTAAAAGTCACCATAAAATGCGGCTGATTCTACGGAGAGAAGAACCCTCCTCAGGAAGCATATATTGGCTTCAAATTAAGTGAAAACTTAAGCTCTCAACTTCCTGTCTTTGAGCTCATAATATATCCCTTCTTTAAAGTTTAGTTGTTTCTTTAAGGTTTCCTTCACTGTCAAGCTCTCCGTTTTCTTTCCTTCTAGGGTTTTTTTAACATAGAAAAGAAAAAGGCAAAAAAAAAAAAAAAAGAATGAAAGAGAGAAGTGAATCTGATAAAATGGAAGAAATAATGCTTCCAGGGTTTAGATTTCACCCAACTGATGAAGAGCTTGTTGGGTTTTATCTTAAAAGAAAAGTACAACAGCGCCCTCCTTCAATGGAATTTATTAAGCAACTAGACATTTACAAATATGATCCATGGGATCTTCCAAGTAAGTTAATACCATACATACATACAAATATGTTTTTAGTGTTTAAAGCTCTTATATAGTGTGGAATCTAACATGGGTTCGTATTTTTTTATGAAGAAATGGCGACCACCGGAGAGAAAGAGTGGTATTTTTACTGTCCTAGGGATAGAAAATACAGAAACAGTGCAAGGCCTAACCGAGTAACTGGTGCAGGGTTTTGGAAAGCCACTGGCACTGACCGCCCCATATATTCCTCAGAAGGCAACAAATGCATTGGCTTGAAGAAATCTCTTGTTTTCTACAAAGGTAGAGCAACCAAAGGGGTCAAAACTGACTGGATGATGCATGAGTTTAGGTTGCCTTCTCTTGCTGACTCCGCTCCTCCCAAGATATTCTTAGAGAAAACCCTTCCTCCCAATGTAAGTACGGGTTTGAATCCGTACGGGTTTGAATCCGAAAGCTGGTGTCAATCAGTGTCTAGTTCGCTTCTTTTATTGTTATATATCAATCATTGTATATATATTTTCAGGATGCATGGGCGATATGCAGGATATTCAAGAAAACCAACTCCACGGCTCAAAGAGCACTTTCTCAATCGCGGGTTTCTCAAGTACCTGAAACATCATCATCATCGATATCTGAGTTGCCTAGCATGCCCTTGACTGCAAAAACCAGTTTAAACCTTAATGTTGACCTGCTGCAGACATCCAATGGTGCATTTTCCAGTTTAGACTTTGTTCCTTACAAGCCTCCTCAACATTCAATGTCAAACGGGGACCTCACTAGTCTTGTTTTTACACCTCTTGACCATACCTCAACAGATTCCAGAGCTGTTGATGTTACTTCCATGTTGCTAAACATGTTATCTTCCATGCTTGGAGATCATTACTGTGGTAGGGCCACAGATGGTTTACATTTTGGTGGCGGCTTCACAGGGACATTGCCACATGAGATGCAAGGGAACAACATGATGAGTGGTGGAGACCATGAAAGTTCCCTATTTAAAAGCTTGAATGTTGGAAGCCATGGTGACGATCAGTGGGGTGGTGTTAGGTCCATTGGTTTTCCCATCAGTATGCCTTTGCCTATGAATGTTATGGGAGATGCTTGGAAGCCAAGCCTAGCTTGGGATTCTTCATGTCCTAGTGAGATGTCAACAAGTTTTTGCTCCACCAAGTGTTGTACTTGATGTAATTGATAATACTGTGAAAAGTGTTTTTTCCAGTTTAGAAATTAGCCAGCAAGTTCTTGTTAGGAAAAAAAAATATGTTTTAAAATTTAGAGTCCTTTTGTAGGCATATTAAATCATTTCATTATATATTTTGAGAAAGGAAAATTTTGCAATTATAGTATAAGGTCTTAATTAGTCAAATACATCACATAAATTAATGTATGCATGCAACACTCACATTTAAACATTAAAAAGAGTAGTCACTTCTATATTCACACGTTTAGAGTTCCACCAATATTTACACACACATGTATGTTGTTAATTAAACAGGCAGTAGTACAAACCGTTAAGATATTTAACAACTTAAAACGAGAACAAAAAGATGTCCATTTTCTGACTTCCATGAAGTCAAGTGGACATCATCTCTAGTTCTTACTTTAATTCATTGTTACCAAATGTTGAAGCTTTGCAATATCATCCAGCCATGGTTTAAAGATCCAATTTCAGCTTTCGCAGTTGCCAAGGAGAATGCGACCAATGTTTTAGTCCTGCATTAAGCATAGTCTCATTTCCCCTTTCAGTCCTGAAGCAACCAACAGTATTTCTCGTATATGCTAGAGCTTGGAATTCAAGTATGTTGTAGTATTAGGATTGTAACAACTCAATTTTTAATGGTGTCGAAAAATACGGTTTTAGAATCACATTTCTGTAAACCGAGTCAATAAATATAAAATAAAAATATTTACAGGGTTAATATTAAATTATAATAAAGTTAGATTAAGTAATTTAACTGATAAATTAATTAATTAAAGGTTATGAGCTAATTTGTAAAAGTTGAATAACTATTGAGTTTTAATTAAGAAAAAAATTAGGAACATAAATATCAATTATCCAAACAGCCAAAATAGTTATTTAATCATTATATATCTGGATGTTAATGGTTGTTTCCACTAGCTTAATTAATATGATTATTAGTATAATAAAGCTTAATAAATTAATTAATTAAAGATAATTAACATATAACCTTTATATAAAAGCCAAGTTAGTGGATGAAAGATGAGTATTCATCTTCTTCCCTCGAAGAATAAAATCGGGAGAAAACTCCATTTTTGGAGCTTAAGCTTCAACAAGCAAATTTTCAAGGTAACTAAGCTCTTTTTGTGTAAATTTTTTTTATAAAAGTATTATTATGAGAGTTTGATTTAACTAACTCATATATCAATTTGTTCAGTTGTTGAATTTTTAGCAAGTTGTCATTGTTAATAAATTGCTGAATTAGGCTTGAATTTTATAGATATTAAGCGTAGATCATGATAAAGACTAAATTGTAAAGTTAAATAAGCTTGTCAGTTAAATTTGTAACATTAGGGAACAAATTGAATAAATTGAAAATCTATCATGAATAGGAAGTATGGGTCCCTATTAAAAGAATGTAAAATCGGATCTTGATCTAAAGCTAGATATTGAAAAAATATGCATATCCCGAGTACAAAGACTAAATTGAATAAACTACAAAATATGTTTGGCTTTGTATTTGAATGTAAATTGAATGAGATATGATATGATTTTATTTATTGAATTATTGAACATAGGCAAAGATGGCATTGAGCCGTCAAGAGGGAAAGGAAACGCGAGAGTCGTTGACGAGTGACGAGAGGATTCAGTTTGTACTTTTATGATTCGAGTAATATATATATATATATATATATATACAAACATGTATGATTGTGGCATATTATTTATTAAGGTAAGATGATTAATTATCTTATGACTTGATTCGTGAATATTAAGAAATTTGACTGACTTGAATAAAATAAAAATAGCTAAGATCTAAATTGATAGATTTCATATATTATGAATCGATGATAGAAATGGTATAGAACAAAGGTGTGGAATATGTGATGATATGAATTTTATAATAACAAGTTATATGAATTGATTTGTGTTTACAATATTGAATGACATTGAATATCTTGAATTTGGGCTGAACTAAATATAGTATAAAAGACTGTGAGATTATTGATATATGATGTGTAATATGATATTGAATATTTATATATATGCATATGACCTGATGATGAAATGGAATGAGATTATGATATATGAACGGTTGATACCCGTGTGAACTTAGTAAAAGGCTAGGATATAGTTGGCATGATAATAGGATCATATGCGCGTGTGTGTATGAGATAGTTGATGATGTGGAGATTATGATATCTTATTTCGAGATCAAACATCTGTTGCGGATCATTGAGTATTCACTATCTCTTCGAAGACCTTAGTGTGGGGACGAGATGTATTTGAATACATATATTAACCACCTCCAGACGTACAAACGTCCAGACTGTGAATACTGCTATAAAATATGGAAGTACGAGGCAGTATTTGCAAGTATACGGGTCTAGTTGTAATATAGTTTTACAATGGAGTAAGTGAGTACTACAAGGATCATACCCAAGAAAGGCGAGTGCTAGATCAATTCTAACCTAAACACTAAAAGATTTAATTAGTACTTTAAATTAGTTATAGTATGAATCATAAAATAAATGAGTTTTAGGGTTTTTATAACAATAAAAAAAATCATAAAATAAATAGACTTCAACAGATAGAGAAAGGAGAATGAATCAAATCTTAATTATAGGTGATTAGCTCGCTTCGGTAATCCCCATCAATTGCCTTTTCAGGCTCCTCATCAATCAAATAGTCCCTACCCCCAGCAAGATCTTCCGATCTTCCACTAACATAATGAGTCAGCAAGGACTACTTATCTTTCGGCCTCACAATCCAAACTGGCTTAGGGTAGGTGTTCACGGATGGGCCATAACAACTTTGGGTTAATTCCCACCTTGATAACTTCTCGGGGTTGTCAGACCTAGGGTTTGTTTCATGTTCTTACTTTCCCAAACAGCTGATCCATTGAGTAACCCTACAAGACAGTCAATAGATCATACCTCCACTCGCTAATCCCCCATAGAGGGATTAGTTCCTCATGGTTTTCATAGACAATATAGAATGAATATAAAGAGAAAAAATTCTAATTAAATCGATAGTATAGAGTATATGGAAGAGTCTGATTATATTGAGATTAATCACGAATCTACAAAGTTTGAATGCTTTCCACAATTAAGATCTCTTAAGAAAAACGAAGAAGAACAGAAATAAATTATAAAACTTAAAAACAAAAGAAAAACTAAACTAAATTTACTAAAGAAAATCTAGGCTAAGTGAATGATGTATATAAAATGTGCCAAAGGAGCCTATTTATAAAGTTCAGGTGGTCGTCATCCTCAACCCTAGGTTAGTTGACATTCCCGAGCTTTAAGTTTGATTGTGAAAACCAAAAACCCCTATTTCGTATTTTATTTCCATCCCAGAGTCGGTGTCGCGACACACCAGGACCTGTGTCATGACATAGTAGTCAATGTAATCCTTTTGGGATATCTTCAGGGGTATGTCGCGACACAGCATGACTGTGTCGCGACATTAAAGGCAGTCTTGAGGTTTCCCTATTCTACTCCATATGTTGCAACATCGGTTATCCCTTGTTGCGACGTACGATCAGTATCAATTTAATATGGCTTTTAAATGTCTTTTGTACACTCACAACGTGTGTTAGCTCACCAGTAGGCTTCATTTGGCCCTTAAGGTCAATTAAAAACTTAATTTGTAAATTTTATTAACTTATTAAAAACTTAAGAAAACATAATTCAAACCTACTAAAAATGGTTGTTTTCAAGCTCCTAAAGTGCGATAATTAGTTTAATCTACTACACCGAATCACGGCATATCAAACTCCCCCACATTTAAGTCGTTGCTTGTCCTCAAGCAACATGAACAAAAACAATAAATAAAAATGATGACACTTGAGCAAATATGATACAAATAGTTATTTTAGAGCACATGACTTAGGCAAATTACATTCACTCGCAATTTTAACATGATGAAGAATTAATTTACCACTTTTAACCACAAACACCTAAGTTCAATATGTTACAAAGTATACAAGCATTAAGGATCTCACTTGTAGGGATCCATCAGTAAATCATATAAGTACTTTTATTATCCGAACAAAATAGAAATAGTCATTTATGCGTATGTTTAGTATGAGGTCCATTCATGTATAAGGATATTTAGGTTACATAGGAATTTTCGGCTTGTAACGTTTTGAGGCTTATGAAAGGTATGAAATTCAAAGATAGTAAGCATCAAGAGGGCTACAAACACGAAAATAGTTTGGCACATCGTATTGATCCCTATTCTTCCCCCCTTAGTGACCCTTATCCACTTACCGCCTTATTACTCTTTCTCTCACCTTCCTTGTCTCTTCATATGTAGGAAGTCATAACATGGCATAGTAACTACGGCTAGCCTTACGAGTTTTCGTGCGCTAATGAACAAGTTTTTCTTTCTTTTGTGACTTTGTGACTTTTTTCTTTATCAATGCATCTCAGTCATGAATGTTTTTTCGTTGGTTTAGGACTTTTTCTACTCATACTAACTTTCTTTTTGTTTGGAACATTATGCTAACTTATAGTTCCTATATCACACAAATCTTTCCTATTTCACTCTATTTTTACAAACTCCGCAGTGATGTATCTACTTAACCATCTTTCCTATTTCACTCTATTTTTACAAACTCCGTAGTGATGTATCTACTTAACCCTCAACACGTATGACCAGACGTCTACAGTCGTGCAATGCAGGACCAAAGAAAAATAACAAATACAAATTAACGTTTTTAGGCTCGATGTTTGTAATGAGGTTAATCAAAAAGTGTTAACAAGCTCAAAAATTGGTACTAAGGGTGAAATAGAAATAGGTAAGCTTTTTGGCTCTGGATGTGTTTCTACAATGTCTTAGGTCATCCCTGAATATCTCAATATGCACAAATTTAATTAACCAAAAAAACTCAAATTCAACCATTTATCATTCATATTAGCATGCTCGTTTCCTTGTATTTTCTATATCATTTGATACAATTGATTGCTTAATACCTATTTACAGTGTAACATATAGAACTTAGTAGTCTAATAATAAAAATTTTAAGATCACCTACCATCATGCAAAATTTATTTGTAAACACAAGCAACCTATGTACATGCTCCTAACCAATCACTTGTATTTCTACAAGCTCAAGCACACCAAAGCCAAGAAAGAATCAAAGAAAAATGTAGAACAAATTGAAAATAAACAAGTTTTCTATATTACATGTAACACCTCTAACCCGTATCAGTCACCGGAATAGGGTTACGAAGCATTATTGTAAAAACACAACATAAAACATACATTTCCAAACATTAATATAAACATATCATGATCTATTCATTTACATGCATATAGTCCCTTAGCCGAGCCTTCGAGGCCTTAAAAACACTTTAGAAATAATTCAGAACTAAACTAGAAACATTTGGAACATTTAAGAAAAAATGGAAAAATTAAACTACAGGGGTTATACGACCGTGTGGCCAGGCGGTGTAACAATCGAAATAGGGACACACGACCATGTCCCAGCCCGTGTCCGTGCCCGTGTAACTTTCGAAGTTGGGTCACACAGTTAAGCCACACACCCGTGTGCCAAGCTGTGTGCTAAGCCGTGTAACAA
This sequence comes from Gossypium hirsutum, assembly GCF_007990345.1. Lineage (NCBI taxonomy): Eukaryota > Viridiplantae > Streptophyta > Magnoliopsida > Malvales > Malvaceae > Gossypium > Gossypium hirsutum. Next base: position 13,255,945 of record NC_053449.1, read on the forward strand.
CCTGACTTGCAAACCTTAAAACCTACACAGGACACACGGCTGATTCATACACTCGTGTCTCAGGCCATGTGGGCATGAAATTGGCCAAATTTAAACCATTTCCATCACCAATACAAGTATGTACCTAAACGCAGTTTGTGCTCAAACTCAAAGCACCAAAACCTGACCAAAAAATGCATGAAATGACCACTTCAATAGACCATTACCATTCAACCAATATGCCATACAAGGTACCTCAAATGCATTCATTCAAATCTTACCTAAACATGTATACATACCACATTTCAATCATGCACATCAAGTCCAATACCTCTTTCCAAAACATACCTATCTTGACCATTTTGAAACTATTCCATCACATACTATAGTGGCCATTGAAGCATGCATCAAAACTTAGCCATATTAACACATACCAACAAGGCACAAAATACCAAAAGTACATCAACCAAAACAACTTATATATGCCAAACTTATCAACTAAACTTTCAGCTAAATTCCATTTCAAGTCCACCTATACATGTATGGCGTATAATTAGGGATGTTGTTTTGCCTAGCAAATTCTTGGAAAATCAGCGTCGATTCTTTCATCCACTGTCTCATCCAATCTAGCCTTTGATGACTACTTTCATCAACTTCTTGTTGAGATTGTGTTAACCTCTAGGATGCAAATGGTGTAGCTATCACGTCTTGTTGTTGCTTGTTCCAATATTTTATTTGTTTGACTCTCTGCTCAGTATATTGTTGGAACAAGGTGTCCTTGATGATACTTTTAGATTGTTTCAGCAGTTGCTCAGTGGATGTCTAGGTACAACCGCCTTTTTACATAAGGACGTCACTAGATGGGGAAAGAAAACGCCCACCTTTTGGCAACTAATGCATGTCTTCATGTTCTGGTAGATCAATTTATCGATGCACACCTTCTTTTTCTGCAAGATTGCATATAGTAAGACTGCTCGAAAAGTATTAACGTTAGAAACATTTAAAGCAGGTAGTATTCGTGTGCACACAGATTGAATCCATATTTTAACCTCCGAAAACATAATGGCTTGATGAAAAGACACAAGAACATTGGTACCTTCAGTCAAAAGGTTTATAATGTTATCCATATCTATGTCTCGAAAATATTCCAAATTAGTTTCATCAATAAATTCTTTTTCATAGTATGGAGAATTATAAAAGTCACAAATAATTTGAGGGGTTACTCGTACTTCCTTCCCTCACTTGGGTACTATATCCCACATATGGCCTTCAGTGTTTCTAGACTCTTGGTTCCTTAAGGATGCATAAAACTCTTGAACAACAGAGACCACATCATTATCTTTAGTGATCGTCCAAAAATGTTTCCACCTATGATTTATTACTAAAGGCCATATGCCTTTACACAAAATCATCGACGGATCAAATCTCATTTCTTGGATAAAGGTTTTTCCCTGTATTTTAGTAAAATATTTTCCAATACACCGATTTACAAAATTATAGGGGTTTGTAGCCGTCAATGGTTTAGGTTGATTGGTTCATCTAACTTTTCTATAAGGCATGATTAAACTAAGAACCAAATTAATTTATCAAGCAATATTTTATAGAACAATAACAAGTTTGAGTTAGGAACCCTTAACCTCAAAGAAATCTTTGAAGTCCTTGCCGTACACATTGGTTTATTGTTCCTTTAAGTGCTCCCCTCATTTGCCACATCAAAATATCTTGAATGATGAGGGATTTCACACTAATTCCAAGAAGAGAGTGAGAATTGGGATTTTAGGTTTTAAAAGTTTTTAATGATTTAAGAGGATTAAGGAGTAAAGGGGTGTTAAATATATTTATGAGGTGTATTAGGGTTATAAAAGAGGTATTTTTAATGGTACAAATCGTGTAAAAATAAATGTTTAGCCACTCGATTGCACAATTGGGTCTGGTAAACCCTATAGAAAATTACAACGATGTAGCGACACAAGGGCTTCGTGACGCGACACATTTTTCAGTTTGGAAATTTGGGGAGACTGTCATCCATGTTGCAACATAGGAGTGTGGTGTTGCGACGTCGAGTTGGTGTCTTTAATTCTTGCATTCTACCCAAAGTGTCGTGGCTCGAGGTTGCCATGTTGCGACACTGACTCTATGTCAGTCCAAATTTCCATCTTTGAGGATGTCTCGATCTTGAATGAACATCTATCAAATAAAAGTTAACATCTAAACTCTACGGTTAGTTAAATATACAATAATTTAGAATAGTAAGGTAATTACAATATTTTTTAAGTTTTACTATCGGATTCATCCGACAGTATCATCAATTCGCCGATGGATGATTCTTCTGTTCTGTCAATATTAGTCTTTCGTCCATCGTACCATTCCACTCATGCTTGCTTGTACCTTTTCTTAAACCTGTTTATTGTTTCTACATGCATAAAAGGAAGTGTATCCCTTCACTCAGGAATGTTAGAGATAACCAATTTTTTGCATTGCTCCCCTAACTTCCTCTTGTCTTCCTCGCTTTGTTGATGGCCACATTTAAATATTCCACTCTGACCATTGATTTTCATAGTCAGTTCATTTTTCTCAAAATCAATCGTGGATCTAGAAGTGGCTAGGAATGGTCTACCTAAGAAGATCGCAATCTCTTGATCTTCCTTAAAATCAAGAACTACAAAATCTATCGGAATAATAAAACTGCGCACTTTGACTAACACATCCTCTAGTACACCTTTTGGATGAACTGAAGATTTGTCAGCCCACTGTAGTGTTATATGTGTATTTTTAAGATCCCTAACCCGAGTTTTTCAAAGACAGATAAATGCATCAAATTAATAATAGCTCCTAAATCACATAGAGCTTTATTAAAATAAATGCTCCCTATATCTATGGGAATACTAAAACTTCTCGGGTCTTTTAATTTTTGGGGTACCCGTCTTGAGATAATAACGCTACAGGAAGTTTTTATACTAACTTGTTCACCTACCTTAATTTTCCTACTCCTAGACATAATTTCCTTTAAAAACCTGGTGTACTTAGGAACTTTCTCTATTAACTTGATTAAGTGCAGGTTAACATTTAATGTTTTGAACAAGTTCAAGAAACTTACGAATTCATCATCATCCTTCTTTTTTTTCCTCTAGTCTTGGGGGAATGAGATTTTTGCACCGACAAAATTTTTAGTTATTTCATTCTCTGTCTCCGCTGCCGGTGTGGTTACCTCCTCTGGCTCTGGCTCATTTTTAGCCTCTCAGGATTCCACTTGAGGATCGTCATTATTTTCCACAATTGTCTTCGAAGTAGTGGTTTTTTGGCTACTCAGTACTTTGCCCGATTAAAGGGCAATCGATTTCACGTGCTTTTTACCTTCTCTCCGTGGATTATCTTCCGTGTTGTTGGGAATACCTGTGCCAATTTTTCTTTTGATGTCACCCATCATGCTCATCAAATGGCTCATTTGATCCTCGAGTTTAGTCAATGTTCTTGTTGAATTGGTGCACTTAGACTTCACCTGCTTGACATCTGTTCTCATTCACTATATCTCTCTCAATTTTATCCAGATGTTGATCACATTCAGTATGGTCACTTAGTTTGGCCCTATCCTGGGGTTTCTTCAAATAAGGAGGTTGGTAATTATTGCTTTTAGTTTGATTTGAATTATTACCTACTCCTTGGTTCCCTGCCCATATCAAATTAGGGTGATATATCCAATCGAGATTATATGTATTCAAATAAGGATCTCCACCCCTATTCCAGATGTAATTTATATCTTCGGTAGGATTGTTGATATAGTGTAAGAGCGGTTTGTCTCCCCATTGCATAAACAGTGAAGAAGTAGATCCACTAATTGTTAATACTTCTCATCCTCTTGGATAGCTTTTATCGTGGCAGGTTTCAGGCCGTTTGTGAATCCTTCAATTTGCCACTGACAGGAGTTTAATTACATGTTCTCAATAATTCTGTATGCATCCTTGTACATTCTGTTCATAAGGGCTCCTGCTGCTATTGTATTTAATCTAGATCGTACATTCGCATTCAACCCATTGTAAAAAACCTGCAATCGCATCCACTTAGGGAATTCGTGATGCGAACATTTCTAAACCAATGTTTTAAAATGTTTCCAAGCCTCATAGAAAATTTCTCCATCCATCTGTCTAAAGACAAGAATCTCTCTTCTAATTTGAACCGCTTTGTTGGTAAGGAAAAACTTCTGTAAGAATTTTCCAACAAGTTTATACCATGTCGTGGTAGACCCTGGTGCCTGCGAATCTAACCAAGAAAATGAATTGTCAATCAAAGAAAAAGAGAATAACCAAAGACGAATAGCATCATTAGTGACCCCATTATACTTAAAAGTATTACAAAGTTTGAGAAATCATTTTAAATGTTGATTTGAATCCTCTGTCATTGCAAATTATTTTGGTTCATCTAAATCATTGCTGGCTTGATCTCGAAATTATTTGCTATAATAATTGGCCTTGTTATGCTTTCCTAAACCATATCTAAACTTGGTAGTGCATAGTCTCTTAAGGTTACCCATCTGCACGTTTACGGGCAACTATGGTGCTGGTGGGTTTCCTAAAACATTATTGTCAGCGTCACCAAATAGTGGATTTTCACGTGGTACATTACCTGCAGCAGTTGGTGGTGGATCTTGCATCTGCTGTTGCTGTTATTGTTGATGTCAGATTTTTCTTCGAACTATTCTGAATGGATCTATGGCTGCTACAATAGGCATGCCCCTACTGCGAATCATACACTAAACCTAGAAAGAAAGGATTAGTAAATAAAATAAAATAAAATAAAATCATATCTATTACCTAAAAATTTCCTAATCATTATGTTTAAATGCAAAAATTAAAATCAAACTAGTGACGTTGCCTCCCTGGCAATAGCGCCAACAACTTGACTATCTCGGGATGTACTAATGTCTAGAGTGTGAATACTGCAATAAAATATAGAAGTACAAGGCTATATCCGTAAGTATACGGGTCGAGTTGTAATATAGTTTTACAACGGAGTAGGTGAGTACTCCAAGGATCGTACCAAGGGAGGTGAGTGCTAGATCAATTCTAACTTAAACACTAAAAGATCTAATTAGTACTTTAAATTAGTTATAGTAAAAAAATAAAGGATTTTTAGGGTTTTGATAACAATAAAACAAAATATTATAAAAGAAGTAAACTTCAAGAGATAGTAGAGGAGAATGAATCAAATCTTGATTATGGGTGATTACCTCACTTCGGTAATCCCTATCAACTGTGGTTATGGGTTACTCATCAATCAACTAGTCACTACCCCAGCAGGATCTTCCGATCTTTCACTAACATAATGAGTTAACAAAGACTACTTATCTATCGACCTCACAGTCCAGACTGGCTTGGGGTAAAGGTGTTTACAGATGGGTCATACCAATTTTGGGTTAATTACAACCTTGATGACTTCCTAGGGTTGTCAAGCCTAGGGTTTGTTCCATGTTCTCCCTTTCCCAAATAGTTGATCGTTAAGTAACCCCAAAAAATAGTCAATAAATCATACCTCCACTCGGTAATCCCTCATAGAGGGATTAGTTCCTTATGGTTTTCATAGACAGTATAGAATCAATATAAAGAGAAAGCATGCTAATTAAATTGATAGTATAGAGTATATGAAAGAGCCTAATTGTATTGACATTAGTCATGAATCCACAAGGTTTGAATGCTTTCCACAATGCAGATCTCTTGAGAACAACGAAGAACAATTGAATTAAATTTTAAAACCGAAAAACAAAAGAAAAACAAAACTAAATTTTCTTAAGGAAATCTAGGCTAAGTGAATGATGTCTATAACATGTGCTAAAGAAGCCTATTTATCGTGTTCAAGTGGTTGTCATCCTCAACCTTAGGTTAGCTGACGTTCCCGAGCTTTAACTTTAATTGCGTAGACAAAAATGCCCCTATTTTGTATTTGATTTCTTTCCCAGATTCGATGTCGTGACACACTAGGACCTGTGTAGCGACATAGCAGACAATATATTCCTTTTTGGATATCTTTAGTGGTATGTAGCGACACCCTCATGCTGTGTCGCGACATCGAAGGCAGTCTTAAGGTTTCTCCATTCTGCTTCCTCTGTTGTGACATCGGCCATCCCGTGTTGTGATGTAGCAACTAGTACTAGTTTAATATGCCTTCTAAAGGTCTCTTGTACACTCACAAAGTGCATTTGCTCACCCTTAGGCCTTATTCGACCCCTAAGGTCAACCAAAGACTGAATTTGCACATTTTATTAACTTATTAAAAACTTAAGAAAGCATATTTGAAACTTACTGAAAATGCTTATTTTGAAGGTTCTAATGTGCGATAATTAGTTTATTCTACTACATCAAATCACAACAGATCATATATACATTTGATGCTTATGGGATTTTCACTTCAGTGCCTTTGTATAGTGTAGTTCACCTACGTGTCCGAGTCTATTTTTACTAAGATTGCATTAGGAAAAACATTAAAATGAATTTTGAAATTAGAATATAAAATGTTTATTGGTTAAATGGTGTTTGCAATGATTTGATAATATAGAATGGTATTAGAGGTACATATATGTGAAATGTGTTTCATGATAGCATGTGAAATTCCATGCAAACCAGTTTATATGAGCCCAGAGGGTTGATACAAAAATATAGTGAATCAATAGATTCAATATGAAAACAAGATAATGATACGTTCAATGACTTGAATTGAAATGGAATTAAATACATTAATGCTAATATAAAGTAAAGTTTGATATGTTATATTTATATAATTAATTGGCAACAATTGAGATGCAAATATATGCATGATTGGTAATAGATTAATAACATGATATGCATAAATTAGATTGTAATTGTTGGCATTGTATGAAATTGAAACACTTGATATTATATAGTTGAAATGTGATTTTGCAATGGTATATTTACCTTGTTACCGTGTTATTTATATGACTTGAATCATGAAAGTACCACTGAGCTTTATTGCTCAGCGTATGGTTTGTTATTATGTGTGCAGGTATTAGGGAATCTCAAAGTATTGAGAATTGATTCAGCATCCAAACCGTAGTTATCGACTCAGCAAAGTTTGTGTAGTTCCTTTATGTTTTGATATAAGGCATATACCTAGGTTTTGAGTTAGTTTTGTATCAAATGGTCATTTTGTGTCCCAAATTGGTAACGCCATATGATTTTAATGTTATAAATTTCTAAATTCTTATAAAATTTTAGCTTAAGTATTTGGAAAGGGTTAAATGGTTGAAATGTTGCAATAGAGTATAGTATGACTCGATTTTAAGTTGAATTGGTTAGTTAGGTGTTTTTTTAATGAAAATGATGATGAAATAGTCATATTTTAGCTAATTGGAAACATGTATCTTGTTGAAATGCTTCATCTGAAGTATGAATTGTTTGTACAGTTGTTATAAAAATTGTACCATTTGGGCCTTTTGGAAATAAACAGTCACGTCATGATATCAGGACCTTAACGTCACGATGAGATCAAGTTAGTGAGCTGGGCCACGACGAGGAACCCTTGAAGTCGTGATGTTAACCTGATAATTTAAAATTTTTAAAATTTGGTCCCTATTTGACCATGAGTAAACTCAAGAGCTTTCGTAAGCTCGTATAAGACCTAGAAATGATTGTATAATATATTTTAAATTAGTAATATAATTATTAGCATGTATTCATAGTTAAATTAAATTGTATTTGATCATAATTGCTCTGGCAACAAATGTGGCATCCCGTAGCACTGACCTGGTCGTGTATTGGGTGTTATAGGGGCATTATACTTCTATATCTAATAATCACAAATGAGATACCTAATTCTGATCTACCCTTACTGGTAAAGGAATTTCAATGAGAGTGTGCCTTTGTTTTTTTCTTGATTATTTAAGAAGAAATCTTTCCATGTTGTTGCCAAATTCTTTGACCTAAAGATAGCTCCTAAGATTAACTAATTCGTTTTTGAAATATACTATGCTTCCAAATGTTAGAGGATTGCAATTATTTTGAGTTTGCATATATGTAATTTCACCCTTTTCCTTAAAGGTAAGTATGTTGTTACTGGAGATAAAATAAACTTATGAGAATTTAATGAACACTTTAAGGTGTATAATGATGCCAGTTTCTTTAATGTTATTTTTGGTCTAGCTTTTATTTTGGCCAAATAAATACTGATAAATGAACCTCGAGGATACAATGAATTCAATGACTATCTGTGTTTTACACTGATGAAAGTAGTCCACTAAGTATTGAACAAAGCATAGAAAGAGTATCAAATTCTATAAATAACTTCTGTAATAATTGTTTAAATAAAAATATTTGAATATTAGAAGATGGAGGAGAATAGGAAGATGTTTTATTTTTGAAGCTTTGATGTCTTGATATTTCTTCATGCAAATGTTGACATATTGGAAATTGTTGTAATGTGCCCAAGGAAGTGATTACTTCCATCACTAAGCGTGCTAAACGATGGTTGAAACCATCCCTTTTCTTTAATCGATGGTCGAAACCATCCCTTTTCATATTCGATGGTCGAATCCATCCCTTTTTATTTTCAATGGTTGTTACCATCCCTTTTCATATTCGATGGTTGTCACCATCCCTTTTTATATTCGATGGTCATCACCATCCCTTTTCATATTCGATGGTCGTCACCATCCCTTTTCATATTCGATGGTCGTCACCATCCCTTTTCTTTAATCGATGGGCGTCGATACTTCATTGGATTTTTTCGTCGAGATATGATATGATAATATAACATGATAGCATTTAAAACAAAAATTTAAAACTCTATTTAACGTACGAACTTACCTAGCTAAATTGCAGAAATGACAAGGTTCAAGGGCATTTTGGTAATTTTCAATTCTCCTCGACTTTCCACTTGATCTTGATCTAAATTAATAATTTTATTCAGTTAATTAATTTAGATAGTAAAACAATGTATTTTATGCAATTTAGTCACTGAGCCTAAAACATGCAAATTAACCATTTTTAATGCCAATTCACATCAGTTGAATATTCGTGGCACACAAAAATGCCCAAGTTTTTAATAAATTCACCACAAATCTTTGTATTTTAATTATTTCAACAATTTAGTCCCTAATAAGAAAATTCATCAAAATTACTTAACAGAATACTTTCAAATATCAACCAACATTTCAAATTGATCATGTAATATCTAAAATCACATAGATTCATCAATGGAAACATTCAATATCTTTAACAGTTTCAAAATCAAAAGTACAAGCTACCTGGACCTAGTTGCAACGATATCAAAAACATAATAATTATTTAAAACGGGGCAAAAATCACATACCATGCATGAAATTTCACCATGGCTGAAAGATTCATCTCAAAAAAGGCTTCTCCCTCCATTAAAATTTGGTGGAGAAACATTGTAAAAGATGATAAAGCATTTTGATTTGATTTAATTTAATTTAGTTGACTAATTACCATTTCACCCTTAAAAACTCAACCAAATTTCATCAAATTCCAAGCCATGCTCATCCACTATCCTCTAAGTTGGTTGAATTACTACTTTACACCCTAATTTCATGCTTTTATATCAATTAGATACAAATAATGCTATACACGTTAAATTTTGCATCTTTTACGATTTAGTCTTTTTCTAATTAATTAAGTATCGAAACGTTAAAATTTTTTAACAAAACTTTAATACCACCTTAATGAAACTCCATAAATATTAATAAAAATATTTACGGCTCAGTTTATAGAAACGAGGTCCTGATACCTCATTTTCTAAAACTACTTGACTTTAAGGTCTTACCACTTGAAGTTAATAAATCGCTTTTATAACATAAATTATCAAATCAAAAATATTTTTAAAAGCACATTTGACTCATAAATATTAAATAATAATATTAAAAATATTTACAAACTTACTCGTCGGATTTGGTGGTCCCGAAACCACTATTTTCGACACCACTGAAGAATGAGTTGTTACACCCGTCTTTATTTTTATGCATTTTAATTATTTTTATAAAATATGATTTTCCATCATCTTAGGATTACTGTAATATATTTTAATTAAATCATTAGTTAGATATGTTAACGTAGAAGTTAGAATTAATTTATTTTTTCCTCCTTTGGGTACGATCCTCGGAGTACTCCAATACTTTGTTGTATTAATATATATTACAACCTAACCCATATACTTGTAGAAACCACCTAACGATTATATTTGGTTGTAGGATTTACACTCTAATCATTAGTACATTCAGAGGTAGTTACTTGACAATTTGAACTAAAGCCAATCATGTTCCAAATGTTGTAATATATGGCTCAGTTTAGTGGGATGCCTATTGAAGATCCGCACATTCATCTTCACCTATTCATGGAAGTGAGTGACTCTTTTAAATTGGTTGAAGTTACAGAGGATGCCTTGAGACTAAAATTGTTTCCATACTCTTTAAGAGATAGAGCACAAGCATGATTGAGCTCCTTACCTCTAGATTTAGTGACTACATGGAAAGAGTTGGCTGAACATTTCTTGATGAAGTACTTTAATCCCTCTCTGAATGCCAAGCTCCTCAATGAAATCACTTTATTTTAGCAACTTGATGAAGAGTATTTATATGAGGCATGAGAGCAGTTTAAGGAGTTATTACGAAAGTGTCCCCACCGTGTGATTCCTTGTTGCATTCAAATGGAGACTTTCTGTAATGGTCTAAATGCTCATACTATAATGGTGGTTGATGCTTTAGAAAATAAAGCTCTTCTTTCTAAGTCCTACAAATAAGAATATGAAATTCTTAAAAGGATCTTCAACAACAATTATCAGTGTCCAACTACTAGAGCACCTACAATGAGAAGTGTGGCTAGAATTCATGAAGTCAACGCTTTTATATCTTTGGCATCCCAAGTATCCTTAATATCAACTATGCTTAAGAACATGAACATGAATTTATCAAATGGTAACTCGATAGGGTAGCCTCTGGATCAATTCGAGAATGTTTCCTATGTGTATTTTGGTGATGGCCATGTTTTCGATAATTGTACATTGAATCCAACATTAATTTATTACATAGGAAATTACAATAGGAATGGGCCACAATTGAAATCCTACAATTCTTCATGGAAGCATCATCAAAATTTCTCATGGAGTAATCAAAGGGATGGTCTTAGCAACTCATCTATGTCTTATTGACCAAATTATCCATCGGGGTATTCTCAACAAGTTTAAAGACCTTAAGAAGTCGAGTATTCTAATACTCTTGAAAATTTATTGAAGGCATACATGGCAAAGAATGATGCACTTATCCAAACCGAACCAACGGCATTGAGAAATTTAGAAAATCAAGTTGGGTAGCTAGTTAATAAGCTTAAAAATAGATCCCAAGGTGTTTTACCAAGTGATACAGAAAATCCAAGAAATGTTAGTAAGGAACATTGCAAAGCCACAACTTTGAGAAATGGAAAGACATTGGAGATAAAAAATTCTAGAGTTAAGTGTGAGCCCTCTACAATCCAAAATAGTGAGAAAATTCAAAAGAATGTTGGAAATCCTAATATATTGAAATTTGCACCTACTCGGAATGCTACAATATTGTCGTAGTAAAGCCATCTTGACAAATTGAAAATTCAGCAGCCACCATTTCCTCAATAGTTTCAAACGTCAAAGCAAGATGCTAAATTTAAGAAATTTTTAGATGTGTTGAGACATCTGCATATCAACATTCTACTTGTGGAAGCCCTTAAGAAAATGCCCCAACTATGTGAAATTCATAAAGGATATTATTTCTAAGAAGAGAAAGTTTGAGGAATTTGAAACCGTAGCGCTAATTAAAGAGTGTAGCTCATTTTGCAGAACAAGTTGCTGCCTAAGATCAAAGATCTAGGGAGTTTCACCATTCCATGTAATATTGGAGATTGGGATGGCCTTCCGTGATTTGGGTGCTGGTATAAACTTGATGCTAATTTTTGTTTTCAAGCAATTAAGGATTGGTGAGGTCAAACCTACTATAGTTACTCTTCAGTTGACAGACATGTCTCTTACACATCTTCATGGGAAGATTGAAGATGTGTTGGTATGAGTTGATAAGTTCATATTTATCGTTGATTTTATTGTGTTAGATTAGGAGGTAGAGAGAGAGGTGTCTATTTTTTTGGGAAGGTCATTCCTCACAACCTGTAGAACCTTGATTGATGTGCAAAAGGGTGAACTCACCATGAAGATCCACGATGATATGGTAACTTTTAATGTCTTCAAGGCTATGCATTTTCAAAATGAGCTTGAAGAATGCTCTATTGTTTCAATAGTGGATTCTTTATTTTCTACTGAGATGGAACATAATTCTCTTGATGATCCTTTGGAACATCTCTTGTTATTTGATTCTCCACATGAAAATGATGAAGATGAGTAACTAGCTTGGTTGAAAGCTAATTCGTAAGGATTTGGAACAAGGGCTAGATTTGATTCATTAGAGCTTTCATCCAAAAATTTTAGGGCACGAAAAACATCAGTTGAAGAGCCACCCAAATTGGAATTGAAGGTTTTGTTCACTGAAACTTGGGTTGTAATCAACTTTAAATAGCCAAATTTTGGCTGAAGAAAGAGAGGCTATAGTTTTAGGGTTAACTTTTTTTTAGTTTAGGTTTTCTTTTATCTTTTAGCTTAGGAGTATAGTAGTTTTCTTCTCGGTAGTTTAGGGTTTACTTTTTCTGCACATTTTCTTTTTTTCTCTTAGTATTAATGGTAGTTAGTTAATTTAGTTATCACTGTAGCTAGGGTTTAATTTCATGTTTAGGACTTTTACTTTTCTTGTAATGACACTTTCATCTTTAGGTTAATGTTATTTTAGTTTTCTTTCTTATTATCTATTAAAGATCTCATCTTTATTATTCTTATTTCTTTTTCTTTGTGTTAGTTGTTTTTCATTTAAGTTTATTAAGTTAAAAACCAAAGCTTTCATATTTTTTTTCAAGTTTATGTTTTTGGATTCCAAGATTGTTTCTTACATTTTTGTTAGTTTTAATATGATAATGGGTAGCTAAACCCTAGGTGGTTGGTTGATGGAAATTTTGGGTAGTTGGTTTTAGGTTTTAGGGACTAAATCTTAAAATTTAGACTAAATTGAATACACTTCGAAACTTAGGATTGACGCCTTTAAGGGAAAATCAAGATAAGTGAGACCGAGAGGTAATCTTATTGGGCACCCATTCCTTAGTCCCGGGTTAGCTAGCAAAGTCAAAAGATAAACCGAACTAATTTTCTAAGTTGGTAAAGTTGAGACCGAAAGGTAAAATGGAACTAATTTAGGAGTGTTAACGAATAGATCCCTAATTCAAAGGTTAATTAACAACATGGAAATCAACCAACCGTTGCATGTTATCGTATTTGGTAGTTTTATATTTTGCATTATTTACAATTTGGTCTTTTTCTGTTTTAGGTTATTAATTAGTTTAATTTGTCTCAAATTAATGGTTTGTTGTACTATTGCAATTAGTGAGTAGCTAGCTAGACTTCTTTCTTGCATGCACTTCTGAATAGAAATCAATAAATCGCTAACTCTCTTGGGTTCGATCCTTGGAATACTCTAGTGTTCGTTTGTAACACTATAAACATTACAACTGACATTTTACGCTTGCAATTAAAACCACTTTTCAAAATAGTCTTTCCAAAATCATTACTTTTAACGCACACGCATGCGAGTGGTTAGGAACCCTATTGCTAGTGAAGAGCAAGAAGATCACACCAAAACTGATAGTGACAATCATTAGTAAAATTGGAGGGAGTTTTCTTTCTCTTTTTTTTTTTTAAATTTTTAGTTAGTATTTGTTAGATGTTTTTGCTTAATTTTTAGTTAGCAATGGAGGCATTGCTTTCTTTTAAGTTTGGGAAGGGAGAGTATGTTTAAGTTGGTGTTTAATTTATTAATTTCCTTATTTCTTATGTTTCAAAAAGTTTCTTTAATATTTTGATGCTTACATGGAATCTAAGTTTTAATGGAATGTAACACCCCTCGCCCAACCCGATCGTCGAGTTCGAGCTATAGGATGCCATATCTGTTAGCGGAGCAACTACTATACAAGAAATATAAATAAATCATTTAAACATTCCATAATCACAATTATCACATGCTATATAAACTTTTTTGAGACTCAATTGAGCTTATGAAGGCTTTTTTCTTGACTTGAGCGTGAAATATGTCCAAATTGCAAAGTTTTCAAAATTTTAGTTTAGGTATCGATACCCCTTCCAGGTACCAGTACTATTTTGAGCTTCAATGTGTAGAAAAAAAATTAAAAATAATGTATCGATATCAGTCATTAAGTATCAATAGCTCCTTCATGGTATCGATACTTTACCTTTGTATCGATACCATTTTAATGTTTGATGTTTTAAAAATTAAGAAAAATTGCTAAAGTATTGATACCCTTTTTTAAGGTATCAATACCTCAGAGCAAAAATGCGAAAATTCTACATTTTGGTACCTATTTCGTTCTAACTTATCAACTTACCCAAATGGTGCTTAAATTCACATTTACACCTGCATAAAACCAAACCAAAACCATATCTAAACATTTCATTTTAACCAATTCAAATCATTCAAACTAATATGCCATCATTTGGCACAATACATAGTAAATCAACCTATTCTTTCATAGTTTTAAACCATTCAATACCATTACTTACCATATCAATTCATTAATCAATTTGGCATTCAAGTGCCACATTCATAGCCTATTAAGTTACCAATATACACATATTCATATATGGATAATAACATTCTCTAATTCAAGCATTAGTCAAATTCAAACCAAACTACTTACCCAAAGTAAACACATCTATTAACACTTATGTACATGCCACATAACCAAACTTTAAAACAATCAAAATTCTACCAAGTTGATAGCGAGATAATGTGAGCTTCGATACGATCCGATCGATGTGTTTTACAAACTGACAACTACAAGGGAAAACGAATTTTAATACAATAAGCAATTTAACTTGGCAAGTTGCCTAGACATGACAACCACATATCAACAAGGTGAGTTCTTTATATAACCATATTATTAACAATTCAAATAATTAACATTCAACACAATGTCATTAATATAGAATCAATAATTTAATACCATTTGAATAATTCAATCAACATATAATCTTTTGTATATCAACGTATACCATTTCACTTTCCTTAAACCATATAGCCCGATGAACTCTAATGAACAGATTCGGATACACAAGTAACTATACCACACCAGGTTGCCCGTTAGAGCAGTAACTAAACAACACCAAGGCACCAAAGTACAAATCCCATAGGCAAGCACATATAATCATATAATAATAAGTCCCTCCACCACACCAAAGTCTTTGTAGAGACATTCAATATTCGATGATCCGTAACAAATGTTGGATCTTGATATGATCTGTAATAAACTTCGTACAATGACATACTTTGTTCCATCACATATAACTCGTTCCAGTGTGCAATTAACCCTATTGACTTGCCAATAGTATCCTATCCTTTATTACATTCTTTCGGGCACATTTAGCATGTATAACCATTTTTTACAATTTAGTCCATATCTCACCTTTTTGTACCAAACCATAAATAATTCAAATTACATTCACACAACACAAATTATTACTTCAACTATAGATTTCAATTACATATAACCATATCATGTGAACTTACTTAGAAAAAATAGCAACAAACAAAACATCAAGGATAAATCTGTAATTTTGCTTTTTCCTCGATTATCCTCCATTTAATTCAAATCCCAGTCTATACCATAATTCATTTCAGTTTATCAATTCCAAATACCTTATAACATCCTATTACATGCATATGACAATTCAATTTCACTTTTTGAATGCTCCCTAAAGTTTTACATTTTATTCAATTTAGCCTCTAAAACTAAAATTACCATAACTTTAAAAATTTGAGCTTTAGTTTTGAAACTGATCTCCATTACGTCTTTTTATAACCCCTATTATCTATAATAATAGAAATTTAACATCAATTTTGAAATTTACACACATTAGTCCCTAAGTTCAAAAAGTAACAATTAAACTTTCCAAACTAATCATTTTTCCTTACTAAGCTTAAATCTAGAAATTTAGTACCAAAAGCTTAAATAAATCAACAATGAAAAGTTTTGAAAAGTTTAACAATTTCACAAATTGGTACACCGATTAGCTAAATCAAGCTCTTGGGGCCTAAAAAATATGAAAATTACAAGAAATAGACTTGAAATTGCTTACCAATCAAGGGACTAAAGCGTGATTGTTCCAACCCTATTTTCTTCTTCTTAGAAACAGTATGAAGAAGATGAGCATGAAGAATGGCTTATTTTTCTTTAATTTTTTACTTTTATACCATGTTTAGTTTATAGTTAAATATAATTAACTAATTAATCCTAATTAGTTAACCATAAGCATAATTTAACACAATTTGTGGATTCTAAACAATATCCACCATCAAACATCTATTTAACAATGGACCAATTGCTTAATTGGTCCTCCAAGTAAATAAAAATCCATAGTGATTAAATTTTACCATTTTTACAAGTTATTCCTTATACTTTAATTAACTATCTAAATAAAAAAATTAAGGGACCAAATTTGTTGGACCGTTTAGAGAGGATTTAGGTTTTTTTTTGGACTACTTGACCCTTTTCAAGCCTACCTTTTTTATTATTATCCCTAGAATACCAAATTTGAGCTTAATGGCCTATTTTTATTACTTTAGGATATATATATAGTTATTTTATTACTTTTAAGCTTATATTTCAATTAAGATAAAAGTGGTATATTGTGTTTTTGTAATTAATTTAATTATGTTTATGTTAAGTAGTTAATTTTTGAAGCTTTTATTTTAATAATGTATTTTTGAGAAATGAGATACTAGAAATGTGAATTTTTATCCTTAAGGGTGGCTAGTAGAACATTGGAAATGTAGAGAAAAGAAGATGCTAAATTTGAACATATGAAGCTCCAATGCTACAACAAAAACGTAGCATCAAGCTTGATGGCAACAGATCGGATATCCCTACATTTAAAGAACACTGCATAAGCTTTTGGGCTTAACCCATCTCTTAGCCAATTGTCGATGATGACTAATAATTAGAAAGAATAGGGCTCTGCAAAAATTGAAAGGTCCAAACACTCTCATGGGGACAAAAATAGAATAGAAAGGGGACTTGACATAGCCTCCCACCATCTTTTTGGGGAGGATATAAATACCTTATTTTAAGAGCAAAGAAAAAGAATAGTCGTATAGCGGTTGATTTTCAGTTGTACTAAAAAATACAAGTTCGTAAATATTATACAATAATATTGTGTTAGAAATAGAAAGTATAGGGTCCCTAATGAGAATATATGAAATCAATTTTTTATACGAAGCTAGGAATTTAAAGTTATGGGTATTCCGAGTTTAGGGACTAAATTGAATAAAATGTAAAATTTTAAGGATATCGAAAAATCAAATTTATATAGATTCATGCATATCATAGAGTATTATGGATACATTTGGTATTGATTGATGATATAAAATAATTGTTTAGATAAAGAATTGGATCGAAGTGGAGTTGATGGAGGAAAAGCTAAAATTACGGATTAGACCCTGAAGTAACCATTTTACATATTTTGAGCAAGTAGTTTCATATGGAACTTACCACCCTATTTTATTTTATGCATGAGTTATGTTTGAATTTATATATATGTTAGAATTGAGTAGAATTTAGTGATTTTTGACATATGGCTTAAAATAGACTTAATTGAAAAGTCATGAGAATATTGGTTAATTTGAAATTGTATAGGATACAAATATCAATGTTGAATGATTACGAGAATCATAAATAAAATATGTAATCATGTACAAGGATTGATAATGACATGTATACGAAAATGATGCCCGTGTAAACTTAGTAAAAAGTTAGGAAATGTATGGCCTGCCATTAGGATTATACATATGTTTGATCAGGGATAATACATGATGTTACGAGGTCTAGGATTTGTCGCATATTCTTGGTTTATATGTATTTTAGGTTCAGCCTAGACAGGTAACCTTGATATAATGTCAAATTGTGTGAGCAACCCTAATATATTGTCAGCTTGTGCGAGTACTCAAGTTCGTTTTACTATAGTTCCATCAGGTGATATTCAATTGATTGGAAATGGAAACTTAATTGTGAATTGTAAATGAAATGGTAATTGTTGATGCTTGATATGTGAATAGCTATGTGATTCCTTTAAAATCTTGATTTTACTTATGATTTGGGAATGTGACTAACACATTTAAATAAAAATGTTGTTATATGTTTAGTCATATCACCAAGTGCCAAAGGGTCACTATGTTATATGCCAAATTGATTAGTTTAATTATGCCTTAAATTATCAAGGTATGTTTAGTGATTTCATTTGAACTTTCTAACCATTCTTAATGCATTCTCTAGTTTTTTCTTTCCCTGTAGATTTTCACCTTGCGGAACGTGCCGAGCCGAATCAGAGTAGGAGTTCACACTATCATAAGATGATAGATATACATTCGTTTTGAGTTTAGACTTTGTGGCATGTACATAAGAACTGTAGTTGTGCAAATGGTGAATTTTGGAGTTAATGTCTTTGTTAGAATGTGATGATGGTAGGATTTGTGTAATAGGTTTAACATGTGATCAAATTATGCATGTTTTTATCTTTTGTGGTTCTTGTATGCATAATGGTATTAATTGATAGGTTTTGGAATGATAAAGATAGGAAGTATGATGGTTTGAATGGTTAGGTTGCTAAATGACCTGTAAAATGGGTAAAAATGATGATCATGTTTAAAACATATGTTTAGTGTATTGTTGATTTGGCTCTTTTCAATGTCATATGGATACTTGATGCTAAAAATGAGTAGTTATGCATATATTGATCAAGTAAAATTTTCATGGTTAGATGATAACTCTAGAATATTGAGTTATATTCAGTACTTTTAAGCTTACAATTCATTCGAGTTTAGAGCGGTTGATAACATTTTAGTAGTATTTTGGTTATATTCTTGTTAGGTATTTATTAAATAAATATTTTTGTTTGACTGAGGGGTTTTCATTAACTTCTATGCTAAAATGTGAAAGATTTCCTTGAAAGTGTGCTCACTAACCAAAAGGCTAGGATGTACTATTGGGAAACTAAGAAAGGAAGCAAAGGGATAATAGAGTCAGCACCCACTAGTGCTAAAACTGCATCTTGGCACCTATGAAGACATCTTACATTTTGTCTATTATGGAGATTTCTTGCATTTTGCCTACTCGTAGGTCCATTCATAGTTCACCAGTCCCTACAACAACTCGCATCTATCACAACTCACTTACATGGAGCTCAAAAGTGTCACAGGTCGCACGCATTGAGCTCGCACTTCACCACTCGCATGCATTGTTCGCAGTAGAATACAACTCACATGCATAGTTCAAAACTCTCCTATTTGCACTTCACCAGCTCGTAGCCGTCTGTTTACAGCTCGCACACATTGCAGCCCTTTATTTACAGCTCGCAAACATTGTAACACGTATTCCATAGCTTGCAATATTAGCTTACGATATCGAGAGATAATTGCTGCATGAATAGTCCTTATAAACGAAACCTAAGAAGGTGATCTTGATGTTAACCTGGCATAGATATATGTTAAGTAACCTAAATATTATTGTAGGACTTCGAGAGAAGCATAAAACTTGAAGAAAATGGATTAATAACTTGTAACAACTCGTTTTTAGTAATATTGGAGCAGTGGTTTTGGGACCATAATTTCGATGAGTAAATTATTATTTAATTATTTATTTAGTGTCTACAAGATTTCATTAAGGTTATAATAAAATTTTGTTAAGAAATTTTAATGTTTGCATGGTTAATTAAGTGAAAAGGACTAAATCGTAAAAAGGGAAAAAGTTGAGTTCTATTAGTTAAAGGGGTTAAATAGCTTTGAAATCTTAAATTAAAGGACTTGAATTGGAACACCCCAAAAATTTAAGTCTTTAATTACTTTGTATGTTTTGACACAAATTGCTTGTTTGCTTTAATGGCTTAGTGATTTGGGTGTGTATGGGAGTATTTGAGAAGCCTGGGTTCAAGTATTGGCTTCTGTAGAATTTTTAGTTTTGCTCTTAAATGAATCTGGACATTGGCATATAGGCATTATAAATAATAGTGTTTGTTTTATGACACAAAAAAAGCTTGTGGTCTACTGGCAAGGTGGCGTGTTGTGTACCTGTAAGGTCTGAGGTTCAAGTCTTGGGTTGTACAATGGAGTATTTATTTTTCTACTTGAGGTATGTAGGTAGTGGAGTTGGATTGAAACACAGCTAAGGGGAGTTTGAGTAGAATTTGAATGGAGTTGTTGGGGGAGTTGAGGAGAAATCGATGGAGTAATTCAAGGAGGGATCAGAGGAGAGATTTTAGGAGAAAATCAAGGGAAGTGAGGAGAGAGGAGAAGTGTGCCGAATGTGGACTTTGATACTTAGGAAATTCAGCAAAAAGGGGATATTGCTCATTTTGGTATACTTCTCATTTCGGTTTTGGATAATGTTTCCCTCTTTTTTCTTTTTGGTGCCGAATTTTCGCTAAGTTTTCATGTATCTCTTGGGTTTGTTCGACTACTTTTTTGCTCTTCCCTTTTATTCTTTTAGTTTTGGCCGAATAGTATTTTGGTTCCCTCCTCTGCCGAATTCTCATTTCTTTCTTGCAGTTATCGGCTTTTGATTCTCCATTCCTTTTTCTTTCTTCTTCTCTTCGTCAATTTGTGCTCTCTTGACCGAATATCCTCTTTGTCTTTCAATCGGTTTACCACTGTCAGGCTATTTCTCCTTCTACCTTCTAGCCGAATATCACCCTTTCATTGTATCATTCTCAACTTCGATCTTTTCTTCGCTACTTCCTGCTGTTTCAGTGCTGCAAGTGTTTTTTACTGTCGGTAAAGTGTTTATACTCCTCATTTTTTTTATTAAACCTGTTCTCTTCTATTCTTCTTCTTAAAATTGAATACTCTCCTTTTCATTCTTTGATTACCGACTGTTGATTCTTTCCTCATAATTTGTTACTCGTTACGATTTTAGGGTTTCCTTCAAAGAGTGGTGGATTGTAAGTGGTTTGAAGTAGTCGCAACCCTTATTCTCTGCGTTCAATCAAGGTAATATGCTACCTCACTTTTGGGGTTTAGGCCGTTTACTAATTATGTTCCTATAGGATATCGTTTGCGGTTTGAGGCCACTTATATGGCCTAACTTAGTTAATGAGATTGTTTTTATGGTACAGATAATCGATAAAAGCGTGTGACCACTTTTGGTTGGCAGTCTTGGAGGATTAAGTCGCCCTCATTCAAGCAAGGTAAGGATAGTGTTTTTGGATTAAGTGTCAATAAGAGGGTGTTTTACCCTAATGATTAAAGGACTGACATTGGGTCATGATTGAATCTAGGTTAGTGTAGGTGGAGATCAACCTATAATAACAATGGTAGTTAACAATGGTCATGATTAAAGGACTGACATTGGGTGTTTTACCCTAACAATTTTAGATCAACCTATAATAGCAATGGTAGTTTAACAAGGCAAACATTTTGACTTGATAATTTGTTAAATAATAATAAAGAGGTTATTAAACTTAGGAACGAATTCAATGTGACACGCCAGATTCGGCCATAACGTCTAGGCCGGGTTTGGGGTGTTACATGAATGGTAAATAAACCATTTAAATGATATAGTGGATATACATGGCAAGGTTTTGTTGAATTTATGATGATTTTTAAAGGATAAAATGGTAAATGATCAATTAAAATTAAATTAAACAAAACAAAAGAAATTTTCATCTTTATTGTTCATCTTTTTCACTAAAAATTGAAGAGAGAATAGCCATTTTTAGGGTTTGAAGGTTTGGTTGGTCTTCCCTTGTGCATGAAAGTGATTCCAAGCCCCGTTTTTAATGATTTTTATGTTTTTGTACTCGTTTTAGCTTAATCTAGCTAGCTTAGGGGTCAATTTGTAAAACTGTTAAAGGTTGAGGGTTATGTGATGAATGTTCTTTAATGGTTTGTGATATTAACTAATAGATTATGAATCTTTTTTTGAGAAATAAACAAGTTTTGTTAAGTGATTTTTGATGAAATTACATTTAGGGACCTATGTGTGAAAATAGTAAAATTTCATGTTAAATTTAGAAAATGTTAGTTTAGTTGAATTGGTTGAGATCCTAAATAATTCAGTTAGCCTATAAGAGGGATTAAAATGATTAAATTTTAAATTACGAGCTTAAGGACTAAGTTGTGAAAAGTTAAAAGGTTAGAGGCAAAATGGTAATTTTACATAAATATGAAATGTGGATTAAATTGAAGCATTGTATGGTCGAGTTTGCCTACAACAACAGTTTTCAATCGAGTATACAGATGGCACCGTACGAAGCATTTTATGGTCGCAAATGTCGAACTCCTTCGTATTGGACCTAGCTCAGTGAGAAACAGATTCACGGGGTTGATCTGGTTAGAGAAACCGAAGAGAAAGTGAAAGTAATTCGTCATTGTCTGAAAGCTGTTTTAGATCGACAAAATTCATACGCGAATTTGAAAAGAAAAGAAATCGAGTTTTAAGTGGGTGATAAAGTGTTTTTGAAAGTATTTTTGTAGAAGAAAATTTTAAGATTTGGCCGAAAGGGCAAGTTGAGTCCGCGTTTCATTGGGTCGTATGAGGTTACTGAAAGGATTGGGCCAGTGGCGTATCGATTATCTTTACCAGCAGAGTTAGAAAGAATTCAAAATGTGTTTCATGTATCGATGTTACGACGATATCATTCTGATCCTTCACATGTGACTTCTTCGACAGAGATTGAGATTCGGCCGGATATGACCTATGATGAGGAACTAGTAAAGATTTTGGCTCGGGAAGTTAAACAGTTGAGAAATAAAAGTATAGCCTTAGTGAAAGTGTTGGGGAAAAGACATGGAGTAGAAGAGGCTATGTGGGAACCGCAGGAAGCCATGAGAAAACAGTACCCAAGCCTCTTTCCTGGTAAGATTTCCAGGGATGAAAATCCCTATAGGGGGGAGAGTTGTAACAGCTCGATTTTTGCCCTAGTCGGAACAGTGGTTTCGGGGCCACTAATCCTACGAGGAAAAAATTAATATTCTTATATTTTTATGATCTAAAAATGTACGGAATGATTTCGTGAAAATTTCATTCGAAAATTTTGACATTTGGGCACTCAATTTAGTCGAAAGGACTAAATTGTAAAAAAGTGTAAAACTTGAGTTCTAGAAGCTAGAGGTGTCTAATTGCTATAAAATTTTAAATTGGAGGTCATTAAAAGGTAATTAAATCATTGGTTAATTTGTTGGACAAAAATGGACGTGAAATAGGTGAAATAGAATATTTTTAAGTTAAGGGCATTTTAGAAATTTGGTGATTAAATGAATTAAAAAGCCAAATTAAAAGCCAATGTTTGCTCATCTTCAACCCCTTGGCCGAATTTCACATGACGAAGAAATATCTAGGGTTTTTCAAGCTTCTAGGCTCGATTGTAAGTCCGTTTTTCCCCGTTTTTAATGCTATTTACATTTTTTAGATCCTCGTAGCTCGGTTTAGCTATTTCTACCATTATTTTGAGCTAGCGTTTGTGTTTAAAAATTTATGCATGGATGACTTGCATGTGTTTTAATGTTTTATGGTAGAATATGAAAGTTTAAAGTGTAATAAATAACTTTTACTAAGTGATTTTTAGTGAAATTGCATAAAAGGACTTATTTGTAAACGTTGTAAAATGTGTGTAAAAGGGGAAAAATGTGATTTAGTGAAAATTGTGTGCTACTATAAGAGGGAATATGAATCGGCTAGGCTTAAGTAATGAGAAAAATGAGTACTTTTCATTTTACGAGCCTAGGGGAAAAATTGTAAATATGTGAAAAGTTAGGGGAAAAAATGTTATTATACCATAAGGTGTTTTTGGGGCTGAATTGAAAATGTGTGTATTAATGAGTTAAATGTGTTCTTATAGATCAAGAAAGATGAGGAATCGACCTTGACCGGGGAAAAGGCAAGGTTGTGGACTAAGATGCAAACATTTGATATTTTGGACCGAGGTAAGTTTGTATGTAAATAATGCATCGTTTTTACTTACACTTTCATATTTTGATATATTTTGTGAAATGTGGCTGAATATTTGATATATTTGACAAAATATCAATAAGTGAGAAATTTCACGGTTGAACCTTAAGAATAGAATAGGATACAAGTGACATGTCACTAGGAACCTATGTGAAAACTATGTGAAATTGTGACTAAGTGAACCTGGGTGCTAGTCTTATAAGTTCTACTAGTGACTTGGTAATCTGGCATGTGTTGCAAATACCTGACAGCTTGTGTGAGCAACATTGAGTAGTTACGAATGTGAATAGCTCGAGAACGAGCCTATGTTTGATAAGTGATGTGAAGTAGCTTTGGCTACAAGTGTGGCACTAAGTGCAATATTCTGATGTATCCGTTAATATTTTGATGTGCTCAACGAGAAATGACAAAGTGTAAATGATTGTGATTATGTGATGAATGAGTGCAGGTACATGTGTATATATATATTTATGAGTAGTGTGCTCAATATGTGATCGAATTTTGGTAAGGTTGATGTGGAGTAAGTATGACTATGAAGACTTGTAAATATTTGATAATGACTAGCTATTGGAATGGCTAGCTATGGACATGTTTGGTGTTATGTGTGTGTAAATAAAAGTTGATACAAAGAAAACATGAAAGAGTAAAATTAGTAATAAAACAGTTTTGGACAGCAACCGTTGTATAAATTTGAAAAATCACCAAACATTTTGAAAATTGAATTAGAGGTTGAATAAGAAATGAAATTAAAGATTATTGAGTCTAGTTTTATATAGAGTAATGGTGTAAGCAAGAGAATTTCATATTACGAGGTATTTGAACTTTTATGAGACAAAGTTAGAGTGATTTCGAAATCCCTTGTGTTGACTTTGGAAACTCATTAAAAATTGTATAAAAATGATTATGGGTTAGAATTTATATGTTTAAAATTCTTAATGAGCATATTTTCAATAGAAACAAATAAGAACATCATCCGAATCCCATACGAGGAGATAATTAATTTTTAGTAAAGAAGAATCGAAACTGTCAAACAACAGAACAGGGATGACTTTAAAGAATAAACTGTACTTATTGGCTAAACCATAAATTCTGAAAATTTTATGGTAAGAATATATTTGAGTCTGGTTTCAGATAAATTTAGCGGATCATAATTCGGAGTTCCGTAGCTCAATATATAAATAATTTATTGAGTATGACTCGCGTAGAGAACTTGATATAAACATGAGTGAATAGTGAAACTATATGCAGATATGATTGTATTATCTTGAAAACACATTATGAGGATTGATAAAAGCATGTTAATAAATTTTTTTATTATTTACATACCAACTTACTAAGCTATATGCTTACTCCCTTTTCTTTCCCTTGTCTTATAGTGTCACCAAGCTAGCTCGGGGTACGAAGATCGTCAGAGATCCATCCACACTATCAAAACTCTTTTGGTATTTTGAAAGCAATATTATGAATTATGACATGTATAGAGGACTTGATTATTTTGTTATGTGTCATAATTGATTTGGCCTAAAATGTTGGCCTATGTTATTTGATAGTTCATTTTGTATAAGGCCATTGATGTTGGCTATTATTTGTTAAGTTGTACGTTTATGATAATGCCATGTTGTGTGTTGATAAATTTGGTATAAGTGTGTAAATGTTTGGATGGAAAAAGGCTTGGTAAATAGCCTAACTTTCATCCACACGGCTGGCCACATGGCCATGTGCTCAGGGCATGTGCCCCTGTTTTTCAATAAAATTTTCAAAGTTTTCAAAAGTTCTCGGTTTGGTCCGGAACCACTTTCAAAGTATGTATTGGGTCTTGTAAGCCCATATTATGGGCTTTATGATGAAATATGAAAATTTTTAATTTGGATGAAATTTCATGACTCGATTTTGTATGAATGGTTATGTTTAAGTCCGATAATGCCTCGTACCCTGTCCCGGCATCTAACACAGGTAAGAGGTGTTATAGATTCCCACCTTAATAATATTGATAGCTCAAACTAACGAACCTTTACATCAAATATGCCCTTATTATAAACTTGGTAGATAACCACGGTGGATACCCTCATTGAACATACTGATTCAAACTTCTTTTCAAGAAAACTTCCTTTAAAAATTATTCGATTTCATTACAGAACTTTTCACACCAGATAACTTCAGATAGATCATACCCTTATCATAGATTTATCAAAATATGTCACAAGGGCTAGATAGAGATACACCACAAAGGCAACATATGGAACATACCACAAGGGCTAACATAATATGCCACAAAGGCTAAAAAAGTACCATGAAGGCCAAACTAGATTATGCCACAAAGGCAACATACAAAGTACACCACAAAGGTAACATACAGAATACGCCACAAAGGCCAAATAGAATGCCATCCAAGCACCCTGAGTGAATTGTCATGTTTGCAATATGGATTTGCCTAAACTCACAATCACATGAGGTTTGCCCATTATTGCCTCGGGACACACAGAAACCCTAGTCAACAAATACGGCTCATCCATTCTTTCCAAACATTCCATGGACATAGGCTTTCTTCAGATTCATCATATCATAACTTGTGTTTACTGTATCGATGGACTTCATTGAAAACCACTATGGTGTCAAAACTCACATATCAAAACCTTTCAACACTCAGTTACATGCTATTTCCCCATCTTTATTCATTACACCTTATAAGTCTAACATAGGTACATATAGGCTATGTAACAACCCAATTTCAGTGTTGTCAAAAATAGTGGTTTTGAAACCCCGACCCCGACAAGTGAGTTATTATTTTAATATTTATTTAATGTATATAGGATTAATGTAAGGTAGTATTAAATTTCCATTAAGAAATTTTGAAATTTAAATGGTTAATTAGGTAAAAAGGACTAAATGGCAATAAAAAGGAAAGCTAATGGACTTAGGAGGTAATTATACCATATTATATGTTAGTAGATGTTTATGGTTAGGTTTTAATAAAATTTCAATAGTTTTAAAAGGTTAACTTGGTAATTTAATAATTAAAATAAAATGTTAAAAAAAGAAAAGGAAAAAAAGGTTGTCATCTTTCTCATTTTTCCTATCTCAAA
This sequence comes from Gossypium hirsutum, assembly GCF_007990345.1. NCBI lineage: Eukaryota > Viridiplantae > Streptophyta > Magnoliopsida > Malvales > Malvaceae > Gossypium > Gossypium hirsutum. Next base: position 13,283,096 of record NC_053449.1, read on the forward strand.
ACTCAAATAGCCATTGAAGGGGGAGGAAGCTTCGATTTTTAAATTCTTCATGCATGGTATGTATTAAGTCTCGGTTTTAATGATTTTTATGTTTTTGAGCTCGTTTTAGCTTAAACTACTTAGCCCAAAGGTTAATTTGCAAAACTGTTAAAGGTTAAGAGACTTGCCATGATTGTTTTTGAATGTTTTTTGATGATAATTAATAGATTATTAAACTTGGTTGTTAAACAAACTTGTTTTATTAGGTGATTTTTAGTGAATTTAGGGTTTAAGGAGTTATTCATTGAAATAGTAAAATTTCATGGTAACTTTCTGAAATGATGATTTAAGTAGGTTGATATGAGTCCTTAATAAGTTCGACAAGCATGTATGGAGGATAAAAATAGCATTTCTACAAGTTTCGAGCTTAAAGACTAATTTCTAAAAAACTTAAAATAGAAGGGGTAAATTCATAATTTTATGAAAATAAGAATTATTGATTGAATTGAATACTTGAAGTTATTTGATGTACTTAATTGAATGAAATTATCTATTTAGGTCAAGATAAACAACAATCAGACTTAAATTGGGGAAAAGCTAAAGCTCTGGACTAGACTTCAATTCAATTATTGCAACCATAGTTGTTGAGGTAAGTTCGTATAAATTATAATCTTATTAACGATAGTTTGATAGATTATCGATTATATTATGTTTGTTATCAACTAACTTGAAAATGTACGTATATCGATGCTTTGAGTAATTGACGAATAAGTAATCTCGTTTGAACCTTAAGAATTCTTAGAATACGAATGACATGTCATCAGGGATTTCATGTTTGGGGTGCTGGTCTTGAATGTCCTACAGATGGCTGAGGTTCTACATTTGTTGCGAATTCCCCAAAGCATCGTGTAGCTAACATTCCAACCCACAGCTCATGTGAGCATGCCCATTACACAGCTCGTGTGAGCACTATTAAAAAGGAAAGGTTACGGTTATATGGAAAGGCACACTATGTGTCTGAGCATTCCTGAGTATCCAATGCAATTCTAGATGGTTCAACGAGTAAGTAGAGGGTAATGGCATGGTATGTATACAATTGGATATTGGTTCATGATCTTATGAAATGGTTAATGTGATAAATGATGTGTACACGAAAATCTACTTATGATATGGTTGAACTTATATGTATCATGTATGAACTTACTAACTTGTGAGTTTGATGTTGCTTATATAAAATTTTACTAAGCCTATGGTATTGGTAATGATGTTATGCTTATTTTATAAATCGTGCTTAAGAATGTTAAGTTATGTTTGAGTTTATACGAGCTTACTAAGCATTAGTTGCTTACATAGTTATTTTCCTTTGTTTCGTAGATTATTACAAGCTTGACCGAAGCTTATCGAAGATCTAACACACTATCCAACAACCATTTTGGTAGTTTTTGAGTTATTTTGGGCAAGGTTATAAATGACATGTATAAGACCTCTTTATAATGGCAGTTCTTGAATGTGGTAATGGTCAATTTGGTATGTATATGTTTTTGGATTTTATGTATTATTTGATGAACTTTTAGTTCCTTGACAACTTTAAGTCATTTTGGCCACTTTTAAGTATTTGTAATATATTGTCCTTTTGGTATGTTTATGAATATATGTGAATAGTCACAATTGATGTCATTAGGTAGTTAAAGGAACTAGGTTTTTGTGTTTGAAATGTGGTAATATTTCTTTAATTTGGTTACTGTTGTTTTGGTATAAATGTGGTGCCTTTGAATGTCATATTGGTTAGGTGAAATAGGTTAACTAAACTAGTATGTTTAGATGTGTTTCAAAGTTGTTTATGTTTATAGAATGTATGCGCACATGGAATGTTTGATTAGGTATGTTTTGGCCTTGAAATGGCTTGATTATAGGGTCAAATTATAAAGTACACGCCCTGGGACACGAGCTTTCACACGGCCTGGCTACACAGTTGCGTGTCTCTTATTATTTTTGGTGTATATTTCACACGGCCTAATACACGACCGTGTGCATCAAGTTAGTGAGTTACACGGTCTAGCACATGGCCTACGACATGGCTATTTTACCCAACTCAGTTAGTTGCACAGTTTAAGACACGGGCTGGGACACGGCCGTGTGACCCCTTTTTTCAAAATTTTCAACTTTTTCCCAAATTTTTTGATTTTTTATTTAGTCCCAGATTATTTCCAAACTAATTTTAGGGCCTCGAAGGCCCTATATAAGGCCCAAATTTATATGTTTCATTGGCTTTTAATGAGTTATATTTAATTAATATTAAATGGTTGTTATTCGGATTTGCATGGTAATGCTCTGTAACCTTAATCCAGTGACGGAGACGGGTTAAAGGTGTTACATTTAGTGGTATCAGAGCTACAATTTAGTCTATTTTCAGACTGAAGGTAGCATGTATTGAGTCTAGAAATACATGTCATTATATAACCTGTGATAGTGTGGTATCTCCTGATTCAAATTGAATTATATTTTCATATAGATAACAGATGTCATCCAACTGAGTTGATTCTGATGTGGTTGAAAGTAGTGCGCCAGCCTCCGTTCAAGGAGTAGCTATTAATGGGCCCGCAGCTGAGGGTTGGGGAAGTGAGGCGAAAGAAGCCTTCTTTTAGATGATGTCTAAATGGTTCTTTGTGTTCGTTAGAATGAACCCTATGGCTCAACAACCTCCAGCCCCTCTCATACCCCAACCTGTCCCCTCTATTCCTCAAGGTTTGGAACAAGTACGTGTAAGAAAGCCTCCGTTTGATAAAATACATAAGTATGGGGCAGAATAATTTCTTGGAATAATTGAACACGACCCTAAAAAATTCTAGTTTTGGTTAGAAAATATTGTAAGGGTTTTTGATAAACTGTCTTCTTCTCTAGATGAATGTTTAAAATGTTCTGCATCTCTGCTAAAAGACTCAGCGTATCAGTGGTGGAATACTTTGATTGCTGTGGTGCCAAGGGATCGTGTAAATTGGGATTTCTTTCAGACAGAATTCAGAAAGAAATATGTTATTCAACGAAATATTGACAAAAAGCGAAAAGAGTTTCTTGAGTTAAAATAAGGCCGTATGATTGTAGCCGAATATGAAAAGGAGTTTGTGCGACTTAGTAAATATGCTTGGGAATGTATTCCAAAAAAATTTGTTATGTGCACTCAATTTGAAGATGGTTTAAACGAAGACATAACATTACTAGTGGGGATTCTGGAATTGAAAAGAATTATGGTATTGGTGGATCAAACGCATAAGGCTGAAGAACTTAGTAAAGCTAAAAGAAAGGTAGATTTTGAGGCTAGTGATACTGGTAAACGACCTATAGGAAAATCATTTTCATCTCTATTGAAGAAATTGAAATAATTTCATAATCGTACATCAGCTTTAGTCGAGCATTTGGAAAGAGAAAAAGGAATGCAATATCCAAGTTCGAGACCTCAGGCTACTTCTGTAGCGAGTGTGGGGAGCATTCGAAATAATAAAATTGAATGCCAACAGTGTAATAGACAAGATTTTGGAGAGTGCAGATTGAGAGATGGATCATGCTTCAAATGTGGTTCCTATGATCATTTTCTTCGAGACTGTCTAGAAAGGTCTAATACAGAGAAAGGTTATAACACTCGGTCGAGTAACATGGCTGTGAGAGGAAGGCCGTCGAGAAATATTGGTCATGCGAGAAATAGTAGAAGTGAAATGAAAGATTCTATAGTTAGATCTGAGACTCGAGCACTAGTTAGGGCCTATGCAATTCGAGCTCGTGAGGAAGCTTTGGCACCTATTGTAAATACCGATACATTTTCTATCATTGATACTAATGTTAATGCTTTGATTGACCCGGGGTCAACGCACTCATATATATGCACGACTTTAGTGTCGGATAAGAAAATACCTTATGAGTCAACAGAATTTGTGATCAAAGTAATGAATCCTTTAGGTCAATATGAGTTAGTTGATAAAGATGGTAGAATTTTCCTCTGATGATTTGGGATTGCAACATTCTAGTTGATTTGATGCTATTACCATTTGATAAGTTTGATGTGATTCTTGGTATGGATTGGTCGACTCTTCATGATGCCGTTGTGAATTGTAGACGAAAGTAAATTTTATTGAAATGTTAGAATGGTGAAATTGTCTGGGTTGAATAAGATAGATTTGATAGTTCAACTAATATCATTTTAGCTATGTCAGCTCATAAATGGGTTAGAAAGGCTTGTAAAGCGTAATTAGCTTATATATTTGATTCCAGGGTTTCGAAATTGAAATTAGAGTCAGTTCTGACTGTAATTGAGTTTTCGAATGTATTTCCAGAAGAGTTACCAGAGTTATCGCCAGTTAGAGAGATTGAATTTGCTATTGAGTTAGTACCGGGAACTTCTCCTGTAACACCCCGAACCCGAAACCGACACCGGAGTCGAACACGAGGTGTTAACTGGCTTTAGCCCCTTACAAAATTTATTTTCCAGACACTGCCCAATCTGTGTACTAGCCGCTTTAAAAATCATATCTTGAGTTTCGTAACTCAAAAATCAGTTTCGTAATTTTTCCCAGAAACTAGACTCATGTGCCCCTCTATGTATTTTTTTCTAGAATTTTTGGTTGGGCCAATTAGTACAGTTTATTAGTCAAAGTCCCCCAAGTTGCAGGGGTCGACTACACTGACCTTTGTCCATTACGACTGGGATATCTCCCTGCACGGGGCTTCAATACTGTTTCCGTTTGTTTCTATGAAAACTAGACTCAGAGAGGAATCTGCACATATTTGGTACGACCCCTAATTATCTCTGGTTAATTTATAATGAATTTCCAAAGTCGGAGCAGGGAATCCAGAAACCGTTCTGGCACTGTCCCACTAAAATCTGATTATCTCTTAATATACTGCCCATATGATCTTTTCTTTACTTCCTCATGAAAGCAGACTCATCGAGCTTCGATTACATAATTTATTCATCAATTAATTCCACTCCCACTATTTTTAGTGATTTTTCAATCTCATGACACTGCTGCTGCCAGCATCTGTTACGAAAGTAACTAGGTCCATTTCATGCCTACCCTTGATCCAATTCAATCGAACATTCGTGCCATTTTCGCATGGCTTAAAGTTTACATGCCATAATTCAAACACAACGTACTAGCTTATACATGCCAAAATGATCTTCTAAACACACTAAGAAGAAAGTACCAAAACTTGCTATCCGGTGTGATGACTTCAATGACGGCCCGACCCCGCAAAAATAGATGAGACCAAGCAACCTATAGTGGGTGACAAGGAAACATCGAGTGAGTTTATAACTCAGTAAGTCATAAGAAATGCACTACCATCTATCAACAACATTATCACAAGAGGAAACAAAATGGAACGAGACAATTTACTCTATCCATACCGAACCATACCATAGTTCCTCCAACTTATCAATTCAATTTCATATCAATTCATGCATTCACATTCTATATACTCATCAATAGGACATTGAAGCAATTTCATAAATCGATTTATTTTCGTTACAATCAAACGACTATACGACCTTTCACCCATCCTACGATAAAACTTATGTACGTGACTTCAAGTATATTTGTCACATAGGTTCGAACTTACCGAGCTCAACACCAAGTATAAGCATAGCACCTATTAGCCACGTGCTCAAGACACTTACCCGACCCGCTGTCCGCGACCGACTCAATAGTGTCGCACACATAGTGTCCATAATGATTCACGAATGTATATTGAGCCCGCACACTCAGTGCTATACAATCAAATCGCACACTTAGTGCTACATAGTTAGACTCGCACACTTAGTGCCGCATGGTCAATTCGCACACTTAGTGCATCATATTCATTTCGCACACTTAGTGCAACATAGTCGAATCGCACACTTAGTGCTGTACAATTTAATCCCGCGCACCTAGCGCCAATCTCATGGTCATAAATGGTTATCCCGCACGTTTAGTGCCGAGATCAACAACTCATTACATCTTACCTCTTTTCATTCATTCAACAATTTCATCATCACATACGTACATGCATATATATATGTATATTTATTCATTCCAATCAGCATCAATACATACACATTATGACCATTTGAAATAATACCCACTACATGCTTAATGACTTACTTTATGTTGGGTAAAATAATTCCGAGTGGGCTACTCGATGACCTTCGATTTCCCCTTGTTGGACGCCTCTCCTTTAGGTTCTTGAGCTTAAATAATACAAATAAGAGTATTCAATATTTAACTCAATAACATGAATTTATTTATCACATTCGGCAATCACACATCATTAAATTTTCAAACCAAGATGTCATTATATGACCACATATACACATATCCATATACTCAAGCTCAATAATTATAATGTAATATCATGTACCCACTTTAAGTATATTGCCGAATATACTTAATCATACATACACCTAACCAAAACAATTTCCTAAAATCTTCATATCATTTATACACTAGGCCGATTGCCCTCACCAAGTTCACCTATGTTCTTCAACAATTCCTTCATTGATCAAGCACATATTCGGCTAAGAAATGGCAATTTTAGCAACCTTCGATTTAGTACTTAACTTTTACCACATATCAAATAACTCATTTCCTTACTCATGTGACCACGTATATTCGGTCATGCATACACACATAAAATCAATTTGGAGACTCTATCAATCCCACATACATTCGGCACCTTCATCCACCATTCTACCAAGCATGTAACATTCAAACACAACCAAACTCACATTCGGCCCTAGCTCATAACAAGGTAGCCGATTCTTTTTATAGTTCAAACATTCCTCTATCATCATTCACCTAACTTTAACATGAAACCACAAAACTCACCATTTCTCATCCAACTAACATGAACAACAACCATTCCTTGAACACTTTCTCATGACCGATTGCTCATGTTATCAACAAGATTCAAGGTTTGAACATGGGCTATTTAAAACATGCATGCATCTCAAAGACAACATCAAACATACCTTAGTCTAGCAAACCACCATAGCCGATTTTCTCAAGCTCTTCCCCCTTCCTTTTTGCATTTTCGGCCAAGGATGATAAAAGATGAACAAATTTTTTTCTTTCTTTTTTAGAACATTCGGCCAAGGGGAAATGAAGAAAGATGGACACTTTTTTTTTTTTGTTTTTCCTTCTTACTTTCACGGCAAAAGGGGAGGAAAGAAACAATTACCACCCATCCTTTCCTTTTTCCATTTCTTTATTTCCCCATACTTCTTATTATATTTCATCCTACATACCTCACTAGGCCAACATGTTCCCAACATGTTTCCACCCATAGCATGGCCGGCCACTACATATTAGGGAGGGGGAATTTGACATGCAAGTCCCCTTTTTCTTCCACATGCACTAATAGGTCCTCATGCATTGACCTATCACATTTTAAAATTTTCTCATATAAGTCTTATTGACTAAATTCACATGCAATCGACCAAATCGAAGCTTGAAATTTTCACACATTCATTATTGCATATTCTAGATAATAAACATCACATTCAAACCTTTCGGTGACTCGGTTTAGCGGTCCCGAAACCACTTCCCGACTAGGGTCAATTTTGGGCTGTCACAACTCTCCCCCACTTAAGAAATTTTCGTCCTCGAAAATCTTACCAGTAAATAGGTTTGGATATCGTTCTTTCATCGAGCTCTCGGGTTCCCAAGTTGCTTCCTCGATCCCGTGTTTGAGCCACAACACCTTAACCAACGGAACCCTTTTGTTTCGCAACTCTTTCACCTCACGAGCTAGGATACGTATCGGTTCTTCTTCATAACTCATATCGGCTTGAATTTCAACCTCTGATGGGCTAATTATATGCGACGGATCAGATCGATAGCGTCGAAGCATCGAAACATGAAAGACATCGTGAATCTTTTCAAGCTCAGGGGGCAAAATCAATCTATACGCAACTGGCCCCACTCGTTCGGAGATTTCGTACGGCCCAATGAATCTCGGGCTCAACTTGCCCTTACGGCCAAACCTAAGTACCTTTTTCCAAGGCGAAACTTTAAGGAACACTTTATCTCCCACCTGATATTCAATGTCCTTCCGTTTCAGATCCGCATACGATTTCTGACGATCTGTGGCTGCCTTCAAACTTTCACGGATTACTTTTACTTTCTGTTCGGCATCTTTAATCAAATCAACTCCGAAAATTTTACTTTCACCGAGCTCGGTCCAAAACAATGGTGTACGGCATTTACGACCGTACAAAGCCTCGTAAGGTGCCATCTTAACACTTGATTGAAAACTATTGTTGTAAGCGAATTCAATCAAAGGTACATACCGTTCCCATGAACCACTAAACTCAAGGATGCAATATCTCAGCATGTCCTCGAGTATCTGAATTATCCGCTCGGATTGACCATCGGTTTGGGGATGAAAAGCGGTGCTAAAATGCAGCTTGGTACCCAGAGCTTCTTGCAATTTCTTCCAAAATCGCGAGGTGAATCTCGGATCTCTATCCGACACGATAGAAATAGGTACTCCATGTAATCTCACAATCTGAGTAACATACAATTCGGCTAGTTTATCCAATGAAAAATCCGTACGCACGTGGATAAAGTGAGCCGACTTAGTCAGCCTATCAACAACAACCCAAATCGCATCCTTCTTACTTGCGGACAATGGCAGTCCGGACACAAAGTCCATTGTGACTCGGTCCCATTTCTACTCGGGTATCATGATCGGCTGAAGTAACCCTGAAGGCACTTGATGTTCCGCTTTCACTTGTTGACATATTAAACATCTCGAAACAAAGTCGGAGATGTCTCGCTTCATACCATGCCACCAAAACCGACGTTTCAAGTCGTTGTACATTTTCGTGCTCCCCGGGTGAATTGACATTCGGCTACAATGGGCTTCGTTCAGGATCATCGGAATGAGTTCCGAATTCCTTGGAACGCACAAACGACTTCTAAACCTCAAACAACCATCATCATCAATCTGAAACTCCGATTCCTTGTTCGGAACACACTCAGCTCGTTTTGCAACCAATTCATCATCGACTTTCTGAGCTTCACGAATTTGATGAGTCAATAATGGTTTGGCTTTTAATTCAGCTACTAACACATTGTCAGGTAGAACAGACAAGTGTACATTCATCGCTCGCAAAGCAAACAGTGATTTCCGGCTTAAGGCGTCCGCAACCACATTAGCCTTTCCCGGGTGGTAATCAATGACAAGCTCGTAATCTTTCAACAACTCAAGCCAACGTCTTTGTCGCAGATTCAAGTCTCGTTGAGTCATCAAATATTTGAGACTTTTGTGATCCGAAAACACATGGCACTTCTCACCAAACAAATAATGTCGCCATATTTTCAATGCAAACACAATGGCGGCTAGTTCGAGATCGTGGGTCGGATAATTCCTCTCGTGTGGCTTCAATTGTCTTGACGCATAGGCCACAACTCGACCTTCTTGCATCAATACGCAACCCAACCCAAGTAGGGATGCGTCATTATAAACAACAAACTCTTTACCCGATTCGGGTTGTACCAAAATTGGAGCTTCAGTCAGATGAGTTTTCAGTTGATCGAAGCTTTTCTGACATTTCTCCGTCCATTCGAACTTAACATCCTTCTGAAGTAGCTTCGTCATTGGTGTGGCTATCATCGAGAAACCTTTGACAAATCGTCGGTAATAACCGGCGAGCCCTAGAAAGCTCCGGACTTCGGTAACATTTCTCGGAGGCTTCCAGTTAAGTATGGCTGAAATTTTGCTCGGGTCAACTCGAATACCCGATGCGGATACCACATGACCCAAGAAGCTAACCTCTCTTAACCAGAACTCACACTTACTGAACTTAGCATATAACTGCTTATCCCGCAAAATTTGCAACACTTGCCTCAGATGCTCAGCATGTTCGGTCTCATCTCTTGAATAGACCAAGATGTCATCAATAAACACAACTACGAACCGATCCAAATACGGCCTAAAGATCCTATTCATCAAATCCATAAACACCGCAGGGGCATTAGTGAGCCCAAACGGCTCACTAAGAACTCATAGTGACCGTACCTCGTTCTGAAAGCAGTTTTGGGTACGTCCGAATCTCGAATCCGCAACTGATAATAACCCGATCTCAAATCTATCTTTGAAAACACCGATGCCCCTTTAATTGATCGAACAGATCATCAATACGCGGCAACGGATATTTATTCTTTATCGTCACTTTATTCAGTTGACGATAGTCAATGCACAACCTCATGGTTCCGTCCTTCTTTTTCACGAACAATACTGGTGCACCCCAAGGTGAGAAACTCGGTCGAGCGAAGCCTCTATCCGTCAATTCTTGCAACTGAGCTTTCAACTCTTTTAACTCGGTTAGTGCCATACGATACGGAGCGATCGAAATAGGCGTAGTTCCAGGTACAAGCTCAATACCAAACTCTACCTCCCGAACAGGTGGCAAACCCGGTAACTCTTCAGGAAAAACATCCGGGTATTCACAGACCACCGGCACCGATTCGGGTTTCTTTTCTAACTCCTTGTCATCAAGTACATACGCGAGGTATGCTTCGTACCCTTTCCTTACATATTTCTGGGCCAACATTGCTGATATTACAGCTGGCAACCCCCTTAAGTCCGCAGACTCAACTCGGATTATTTCGTTATTTGCGCACCTCAAATCGATAGTCTTGCTTTTGCAATTCACAACCGCATCATGCGCGGTTAACCAATCCAAACCAAGAATAACATCAAACTCGTTGAACGGCAAAAGCATCAAATCAGCCGGAAAACAGGATTCTCGGATTATTAGAGGGCATCTCTTACACACTTTATCAACAAGTACGCATTGACCCAAAGGGTTTGATACTCGAATTACGAGCTCAGTAGACTTAACAGGTAGAGTCTTACTGGTTGCTAAGGTTTCGCATACATATGAATGAGTAGAACCAGGGTCGATCAATGCAATCACATTAGTATCAAAGAGAGTGAAGGTACCAGTGATGACGTCGGGGGAGGTTGTCTCCTCTCGTGCGCGAATGGCATATGCTCTAGCAGGAGTACGGTTCTCGGCGCGATCGGCCGTATCAGAGGCCCCCCTCTGACTACCACCCCTGCCTCCTAATATTCTCGGTGGTCTACCTCTAGATGTCACTCCACTAGGTCTTGCACCTTGAATCTTATTCTTCTCATCCAGCTCCGTGCAATCTCTAATGAAGTGGTCCTTCGAACCGCATCCGTAACAGGCCCTGTTAGTAGACTTGCCCCAACATTCACCTAGGTGTCGTCTTCCACATTGGGGACATTCAGGTTTCTCGTGACGATTATTGCCCACACTAGCTACCGAAGTAGCTCGGGAGCCCATCGATGGTCTTGCCCTGATGGAAATTCCCGCAGTCGCCCTCGACTTATTAATGTCCTCCCTGAACTTCTTCACAGCTGAGAACGGAGCTTTACTCGTCGATCTTTTACGATAATCTCTAGCTTCAAATTCAGCCTTCCTCTTCTCCTTTCCAAGTTCCTCCGCCTTGCAGGCTCGTTCGACTAGTGTTACGAATTCCTTTATTTCCAAAATACCCGTTAGTAGCTTTAAATCTTCATTCAATCCTTCCTCGAATCTTTTGCACATAGCAACCTCATCAGCTACACACTCCCGGGCATACCTACTAAGTCTTACGAATTCATGTTCGTATTCAGATACAGTCATACGGCCTTGCTTGAGTTCCAAGAACTCCTTACGCTTCTGGTCAATGAACCGTTGGCTAATAAATTTCTTCCGGAATTCCGTTTGAAAGAAGTCCCAAGTTACTCGCTCGTTCGGGACTATGGAAATCAAGGTCCTCCACCAATAGTAGGCTGAGTCTCGCAGCAAAGATACAGCACATTTTAGACATTCATCGGGTGTGCATGACAATTCATCGAACACCCGAATGGTGTTATCAAGCCAGAACTCGGCCCTTTCGGCGTCATCAGTTACTATGGCCTTGAACTCCTCGGCCCCACGCTTCCTAATCAAGTCTACAGGTGGCTTACTCAGCCTCACAGGATCAGCGACTGATGGCCTTACAGGCTCTTGGGGTGGATTATTCAAGTTTGGGAATTGTTGGACAGCCGGGTTGGCTCGGGCATATTGCGCGACCCACTCATTCATCATGGTAAAGAAGGCTTGTTTAGCCCCCTCACCTTGATTATTCGCAGATGACTGAGGTTCAACAGGTGGCGTCCCTTGTGCAGGAGCAGCCGCTACGCTCTCAACGTCATCCGCTAGGGTTCTTTCTTCATCGGGATCCATTTACTAATCCAGACAAAAACATTTCAACCGTCAGAAGTCATCACCCTTTTAAACATTAACATTATGGCATGTATAGCTAGACTCATACGTGCTATGGTAGTCCTAGAACCGACTAAACCATAGCTCTGATACCAATAAAATGTAACACCCCGAACCCGAAACCGACACCGGAGTCGAACACGAGGTGTTAACTGGCTTTAGCCCCTTACAAAATTTATTTTCCAGACACTGCCCAATCTGTGTACTAGCCGCTTTAAAAATCATATCTTGAGTTTCGTAACTCAAAAATCAGTTTCGTAATTTTTCCCAGAAACTAGACTCATGTGCCCATCTATATATTTTTTTCTAGAATTTTTGCTTGGGCCAATTAGTACAGTTTATTAGTCAAAGTCCCCCAAGTTGCAGGGGTCGACTACACTGACCTTTGTCCATTACGACTGGGATATCTCCCTGCACGGGGCTTCAATACTGTTGCCGTTTGTTTCTATGAAAACTAGACTCAGAGAGGAATCTGCACATATTTGGTACGACCCCTAATTATCTCTGGTTAATTTATAATGAATTTCCAAAGTCGGAGCAGGGAATCCAGAAACCGTTCTGGCCCTGTCCCACTAAAATCTGATTATCTCTTAATATACTGCCCATATGATCTTTTCTTTACTTCCTCATGAAAGCAGACTCATCAAGCTTCGATTACATAATTTATTCATCAATTAATTCCACTCCCACTATTTTTAGTGATTTTTCAATCTCATGACACTGCTGCTGCCAGCATCTGTTACGAAAGTAACTAGGTCCATTTCATGCCTACCCTTGATCCAATTCAATCGAACATTCGTGCCATTTTCGCATGGCTTAAAGTTTACATGCCATAATTCAAACACAACGTACTAGCTTATACATGCCAAAATGATCTTCTAAACACACTAAGAAGAAAGTACCAAAACTTGCTATCCGGTGTGATGACTTCAATGACGGCCCGACCCCGCAAAAATAGATGAGACCAAGCAACCTATAGTGGGTGACAAGGAAACATCGAGTGAGTTTATAACTCAGTAAGTCATAAGAAATGCACTACCATCTATCAACAACATTATCACAAGAGGAAACAAAATGGAACGAGACAATTTACTCTATCCATACCGAACCATACCATAGTTCCTCCAACTTATCAATTCAATTTCATATCAATTCATGCATTCACATTCTATATACTCATCAATAGGACATTGAAGCAATTTCATAAATCGATTTATTTTCGTTACAATCAAACGACTATACGACCTTTCACCCATCCTACGATAAAACTTATGTACGTGACTTCAAGTATATTTGTCACATAGGTTCGAACTTACCGAGCTCAACACCAAGTATAAGCATAGCACCTATTAGCCACGTGCTCAAGACACTTACCCGACCCGCTGTCCGCGATCGACTCAATAGTGTCGCACACATAGTGTCCATAATGATTCACGAATGTATATTGAGCCCGCACACTCAGTGCTATACAATCAAATCGCACACTTAGTGCTACATAGTTAGACTCGCACACTTAGTGCCGCATGGTCAATTCGCACACTTAGTGCATCATATTCATTTCGCACACTTAGTGCAACATAGTCGAATCGCACACTTAGTGCTGTACAATTTAATCCCGCGCACCTAGCGCCAATCTCATGGTCATAAATGGTTATCCCGCACGTTTAGTGCCGAGATCAACAACTCATTACATCTTACCTCTTTTCATTCATTCAACAATTTCATCATCACATACGTACATGCATATATATATGTATATTTATTCATTCCAATCAGCATCAATACATACACATTATGACCATTTGAAATAATACCCACTACATGCTTAATGACTTACTTTATGTTGGGTAAAATAATTCCGAGTGGGCTACTCGATGACCTTCGATTTCCCCTTGTTGGACGCCTCTCCTTTAGGTTCTTGAGCTTAAATAATACAAATAAGAGTATTCAATATTTAACTCAATAACATGAATTTATTTATCACATTCGGCAATCACACATCATTAAATTTTCAAACCAAGATGTCATTATATGACCACATATACACATATCCATATACTCAAGCTCAATAATTATAATGTAATATCATGTACCCACTTTAAGTATATTGCCGAATATACTTAATCATACATACACCTAACCAAAACAATTTCCTAAAATCTTCATATCATTTATACACTAGGCCGATTGCCCTCACCAAGTTCACCTATGTTCTTCAACAATTCCTTCATTGATCAAGCACATATTCGGCTAAGAAATGGCAATTTTAGCAACCTTCGATTTAGTACTTAACTTTTACCACATATCAAATAACTCATTTCCTTACTCATGTGACCACGTATATTCGGTCATGCATACACACATAAAATCATTTGGAGACTCTATCAATCCCACATACATTCGGCACCTTCATCCACCATTCTACCAAGCATGTAACATTCAAACACAACCAAACTCACATTCGGCCCTAGCTCATAACAAGGTAGCCGATTCTTTTTATAGTTCAAACATTCCTCTATCATCATTCACCTAACTTTAACATGAAACCACAAAACTCACCATTTCTCATCCAACTAACATGAACAACAACCATTCCTTGAACACTTCTCATGACCGATTGCTCATGTTATCAACAAGATTCAAGGTTTGAACATGGGCTATTTAAAACATGCATGCATCTCAAAGACAACATCAAACATACCTTAGTCTAGCAAACCACCATAGCCGATTTTCTCAAGCTCTTCCCCCTTCCTTTTTGCATTTTCGGCCAAGGATGATAAAAGATGAACAAATTTTTTTCTTTCTTCTTTAGAACATTCGGCCAAGGGGAAATGAAGAAAGATGGACACTTTTTTTTTTGTTTTTCCTTCTTACTTTCACGGCAAAAGGGGAGGAAAGAAACAATTACCACCCATCCTTTCCTTTTTCCATTTCTTTATTTCCCATACTTCTTATTATATTTCATCCTACATACCTCACTAGGCCAACATGTTCCCAACATGTTTCCACCCATAGCATGGCCGGCCACTACATATTAGGGAGGGGGAATTTGACATGCAAGTCCCCTTTTTCTTCCACATGCACTAATAGGTCCTCATGCATTGACCTATCACATTTTAAAATTTTCTCATATAAGTCCTATTGACTAAATTCACATGCAAATCGACCAAATCGAAGCTTGAAATTTCACACATTCATTATTACATATTCTAGATAATAAACATCACATTCAACCTTTCGGTGACCGGTTTAGCGGTCCCGAAACCACTTCCCGACTAGGGTCAATTTTGGGCTGTCACATCTCCAATATCGATATCTCCGTATAAAATGACACCTACAGAATTGAAGGAGTTGAAAGCACAGTTGCAAGAATAGACAGATAGAAGATTTGTTCGGCCTAGTTTTTCTCTCTGGGATGCACTTGTACTGTATGTCAAGGAAAAGGATGGGTTAATGCGATCATGTATCGAATATCAATAGTTTAATAAAGTTACGATAAAAAAAATCCATTGTCGCGTATTGATGATTTGTTTGATAAACTAAAAGGTGGAACAATGTTTTCAAAGGTTGATCTTTGTTCTAGTTTATTATCAATTACGGGTTAAAGATCCTGATGT